>NW_027326604.1:0-94103 GCF_048164855.1 Canis lupus baileyi
AAATCAAATCGAATCGAAAGAATTGAATCAAATCGAAAAGAATCCAATCGAATCGAAAAGAATCGAACTGAATGGAATCAAATCGAAAAGAATCTAATCGAATCGAAAAGAATCGAATCCAATTTAATGGAATCGAAAAGAATCGAATTGAATCGAAAAGAATCGAAATGAAACAAATCAGATCAAATGGAAAAGCATCAAATCGAATTGAAAAGAATCGAATCGAATCGAAATGAATCGAATCAAAAAGACTCGAATCGAAAAGAATCGAATTGAAAAGAATCGAATCGAATCGAAAAGACTCGAATCGAATTAAAAATATCAAATCGAATCGAATCGCAAAGATTCGAATTGAAAAGACTCGAATTGAATAGAAAAAAATCGAATAGAAAAGAATCGAACCGAAAAGAAAAGAATCAAATTGAATCAGTCGATTAAATTCTAGTCGAATCGAATCAAAAAGAATGAAATCGAGTCGAATCGAATCGAAAAGAATCGAATCGAATCGAAAAGAATCGAATTGTATCTAATCAAAAAGAATCGAATCGTATCGACTCGAATCGAAAAGAATCCAATTGCATCATCGAATGGATACTAATCGAATTGAATAGAATCGAAAAGAATCGAATCGAATCAAATCGAAAACAATCAAATTGAATTGATCGAAAAGAATCGAATTGAATCAAATCGAATCGAAATGAAAAGAATCGAATCGATTCAAATAGAAAAGAATCGAATCGAAAAGAATCAAATCGACACGAAAAGAATCGAATCGAATCAAAAAGTATCGAATTGATTCGAAAACATTCGAATCAAAAAGAATCGAATTGAAATGAATCCGATCGAAATGAAAAGAATCTACTCGATTCGAATCCAAAAGAATCGAATCCAAAAGAATCGAATCGAATCCAAAAGAATCGAATCGAATTGAATCAAAAGAAATGAATTGAATTGAATCAAAAAGGAACTAATCGAATCAAATCGAAAAAAATCGAATAGAATCAAATCGAATCAAAAAGAATCGAATAGCTTCGAATAAAAAAGAATCGAATTGAGGGATCCCTGGGTGGCGCAGCGGTTTAGCGCCTGCCTTTGGCCCAGGGCGCGATCCTGGAGACCCGGGATCGAATCCCACATCGGGCTCCCGGTGCATGGAGCCTGCTTCTCCCTCTGCCTGTGTCTCGGCCTCTCTCACTCTCTCTGTGACTATCATAAAAAAAAGAATCGAATTGAATCCAGTTGAAAAAAATCATAAAGAATCAAATCGAAAAGAATCGAATTCCATGTAACGAAAAGATTCGAATTGAAAAGATTCGAATCGAAACAAAAGAATCGAATCGAATCGACATGAATCAAAAAGAATCGAATCAAAACGAATCGAAAAGAAACAAATCAAGTAGAATCTAAAAGAATCGAATCGAATCAAATCGAAAAAATTCGAATAGAATTGAATCGAAAAGAATCAAAACGAATCGAACCGAAGAGAATCGATTCGAATCAAAATAAAAAGTATCGTATCAAATCGAATCGAAAAGAATCATATCAAAGAGAATCGAAAGAATGGAATCAAATCTAAAACAATCGAATCGAATCGAAAAGAATCGGATTGAATGGAATCGAATCGAAAAGAATACAATAGAATAGAATCGAAAGAAATCGAATAGAATCAAATCAAATCAAAAAGAATCGAATTGAATTGATCCTAACCAAAATAAGCGAAATGAATCGACTCGAACCGAAAAAAATCAAATCGAAAAGAATCTAATCTCAACGAAAATAATCGAAATGAATAGAATCGAATTGAATCAAATCGAAAAGAATCGAATGGAATCCAATCGAAAAGAATCAAATGGATTCGAATCGAAACAAATTGAATCCAATCGAAAAGAATCTAATTGAATCGAATCGAAAAGAATCGAATTCAATCAAAACGAATCGATTCGAATGGAATAGAAAAGAATAGAATCGAATCGAAAAGAATCAAATCGAATCGAAAAGAATCGAATCGAAAAGAATTGAATCGAATCGAAAAGAAACGAATCGAACCGAATCAAAAAGAAAACAATCGAATCGAATCAAATACAAAAGAATCGCTTTGAATAGCATAGAATTGAAAAGAATCGAATCCATCGAATTGAAAACAATCGAATCGAAAAGAATCGAATCAAAAAAAGTCGAATCGAAACGAAAACAATCGAATCGAATCTAAAAGAATCGTATTGAATTGAATCGAGTCGAAAAGACTCGAATCAAAAAGACTCGAATCGAATTGAATCAAATCGAAAAGAATCTAATAGAAACCACTCGAACAGAATCAAATCGAAATGATTCAAAATGAATCGAATAGAATAGAATCGAAAAAATTCGAATAGAATCGAAACGAATCGAAACGAATTGAATCGAAGAGAATCGATTAGAATCGAAATGAAAAGAATCGTATTGAATCGAATCGAAAAGAATCAAATCAAATCGAATCGAAAGAATTGAATCAAATCGAAAAGAATCCAATCGAATCGAAAAGAATCGAACTGAATGGAATCAAATCGAAAAGAATCTAATCGAATCGAAAAGAATCGAATCCAATTTAATGGAATCGAAAAGAATCGAATTGAATCGAAAAGAATCGAAATGAAACAAATCAGATCAAATGGAAAAGCATCAAATCGAATTGAAAAGAATCGAATCGAATCGAAATGAATCGAATCAAAAAGACTCGAATCGAAAAGAATCGAATTGAAAAGAATCGAATCGAATCGAAAAGACTCGAATCGAATTAAAAATATCAAATCGAATCGAATCGCAAAGATTCGAATTGAAAAGACTCGAATTGAATAGAAAAAAATCGAATAGAAAAGAATCGAACCGAAAAGAAAAGAATCAAATTGAATCAGTCGATTAAATTCTAGTCGAATCGAATCAAAAAGAATGAAATCGAGTCGAATCGAATCGAAAAGAATCGAATCGAATCGAAAAGAATCGAATTGTATCTAATCAAAAAGAATCGAATCGTATCGACTCGAATCGAAAAGAATCCAATTGCATCATCGAATGGATACTAATCGAATTGAATAGAATCGAAAAGAATCGAATCGAATCAAATCGAAAACAATCAAATTGAATTGATCGAAAAGAATCGAATTGAATCAAATCGAATCGAAATGAAAAGAATCGAATCGATTCAAATAGAAAAGAATCGAATCGAAAAGAATCAAATCGACACGAAAAGAATCGAATCGAATCAAAAAGTATCGAATTGATTCGAAAACATTCGAATCAAAAAGAATCGAATTGAAATGAATCCGATCGAAATGAAAAGAATCTACTCGATTCGAATCCAAAAGAATCGAATCCAAAAGAATCGAATCGAATCCAAAAGAATCGAATCGAATTGAATCAAAAGAAATGAATTGAATTGAATCAAAAAGGAACTAATCGAATCAAATCGAAAAAAATCGAATAGAATCAAATCGAATCAAAAAGAATCGAATAGCTTCGAATAAAAAAGAATCGAATTGAGGGATCCCTGGGTGGCGCAGCGGTTTAGCGCCTGCCTTTGGCCCAGGGCGCGATCCTGGAGACCCGGGATCGAATCCCACATCGGGCTCCCGGTGCATGGAGCCTGCTTCTCCCTCTGCCTGTGTCTCGGCCTCTCTCACTCTCTCTGTGACTATCATAAAAAAAAGAATCGAATTGAATCCAGTTGAAAAAAATCATAAAGAATCAAATCGAAAAGAATCGAATTCCATGTAACGAAAAGATTCGAATTGAAAAGATTCGAATCGAAACAAAAGAATCGAATCGAATCGACATGAATCAAAAAGAATCGAATCAAAACGAATCGAAAAGAAACAAATCAAGTAGAATCTAAAAGAATCGAATCGAATCAAATCGAAAAAATTCGAATAGAATTGAATCGAAAAGAATCAAAACGAATCGAACCGAAGAGAATCGATTCGAATCAAAATAAAAAGTATCGTATCAAATCGAATCGAAAAGAATCATATCAAAGAGAATCGAAAGAATGGAATCAAATCTAAAACAATCGAATCGAATCGAAAAGAATCGGATTGAATGGAATCGAATCGAAAAGAATACAATAGAATAGAATCGAAAGAAATCGAATAGAATCAAATCAAATCAAAAAGAATCGAATTGAATTGATCCTAACCAAAATAAGCGAAATGAATCGACTCGAACCGAAAAAAATCAAATCGAAAAGAATCTAATCTCAACGAAAATAATCGAAATGAATAGAATCGAATTGAATCAAATCGAAAAGAATCGAATGGAATCCAATCGAAAAGAATCAAATGGATTCGAATCGAAACAAATTGAATCCAATCGAAAAGAATCTAATTGAATCGAATCGAAAAGAATCGAATTCAATCAAAACGAATCGATTCGAATGGAATAGAAAAGAATAGAATCGAATCGAAAAGAATCAAATCGAATCGAAAAGAATCGAATCGAAAAGAATTGAATCGAATCGAAAAGAAACGAATCGAACCGAATCAAAAAGAAAACAATCGAATCGAATCAAATACAAAAGAATCGCTTTGAATAGCATAGAATTGAAAAGAATCGAATCCATCGAATTGAAAACAATCGAATCGAAAAGAATCGAATCAAAAAAAGTCGAATCGAAACGAAAACAATCGAATCGAATCTAAAAGAATCGTATTGAATTGAATCGAGTCGAAAAGACTCGAATCAAAAAGACTCGAATCGAATTGAATCAAATCGAAAAGAATCTAATAGAAACCACTCGAACAGAATCAAATCGAAATGATTCAAAATGAATCGAATAGAATAGAATCGAAAAAATTCGAATAGAATCGAAACGAATCGAAACGAATTGAATCGAAGAGAATCGATTAGAATCGAAATGAAAAGAATCGTATTGAATCGAATCGAAAAGAATCAAATCAAATCGAATCGAAAGAATTGAATCAAATCGAAAAGAATCCAATCGAATCGAAAAGAATCGAACTGAATGGAATCAAATCGAAAAGAATCTAATCGAATCGAAAAGAATCGAATCAAATTTAATGGAATCGAAAAGAATCGAATTGAATCGAAAAGAATCGAAATGAAACAAATCAGATCAAATGGAAAAGCATCAAATCGAATTGAAAAGAATCGAATCGAATCGAAATGAATCGAATCAAAAAGACTCGAATCGAAAAGAATCGAATTGAAAAGAATCGAATCGAATCGAAAAGACTCGAATCGAATTAAAAATATCAAATCGAATCGAATCGCAAAGATTCGAATTGAAAAGACTCGAATTGAATAGAAAAAAATCGAATAGAAAAGAATCGAACCGAAAAGAAAAGAATCAAATTGAATCAGTCGATTAAATTCTAGTCGAATCGAATCAAAAAGAATGAAATCGAGTCGAATCGAATCGAAAAGAATCGAATCGAATCGAAAAGAATCGAATTGTATCTAATCAAAAAGAATCGAATCGTATCGACTCGAATCGAAAAGAATCCAATTGCATCATCGAATGGAAACTAATCGAATTGAATAGAATCGAAAAGAATCGAATCGAATCAAATCGAAAACAATCAAATTGAATTGATCGAAAAGAATCGAATTGAATCAAATCGAATCGAAATGAAAAGAATCGAATCGATTCAAATAGAAAAGAATCGAATCGAAAAGAATCAAATCGACACGAAAAGAATCGAATCGAATCAAAAAGTATCGAATTGATTCGAAAACATTCGAATCGAAAAGAATCGAATTGAAATGAATCCGATCGAAATGAAAAGAATCTACTCGATTCGAATCCAAAAGAATCGAATCCAAAAGAATCGAATCGAATCCAAAAGAATCGAATCGAATTGAATCAAAAAAAATGAATTGAATTGAATCAAAAAGGAACTAATCGAATCAAATCGAAAAAAATCGAATAGAATCAAATCGAATCAAAAAGAATCGAATAGCTTCGAATAAAAAAGAATCGAATTGAGGGATCCCTGGGTGGCGCAGCGGTTTAGCGCCTGCCTTTGGCCCAGGGCGCGATCCTGGAGACCCGGGATCGAATCCCACATCGGGCTCCCGGTGCATGGAGCCTGCTTCTCCCTCTGCCAGTGTCTCTGCCTCTCTCACTCTCTCTGTGACTATCATAAAAAAAAGAATCGAATTGAATCGAGTTGAAAAACATCATAAAGAATCAAATCGAAAAGAATCGAATTCCATGTAACGAAAAGATTCGAATTGAAAAGATTCGAATCGAAACAAAAGAATCGAATCGAATCGACATGAATCAAAAAGAATCGAATCAAAACGAATCGAAAAGAAACAAATCAAGTAGAATCTAAAAGAATCGAATCGAATCAAATCGAAAAAATTCGAATAGAATTGAATCGAAAAGAATCAAAACGAATCGAACCGAAGAGAATCGATTCGAATCAAAATAAAAAGTATCGTATCAAATCGAATCGAAAGGAATCATATCAAAGAGAATCGAAAGAATGGAATCAAATCTAAAACAATCGAATCGAAAAGAATCGGATTGAATGGAATCGAATCGAAAAGAATACAATAGAATAGAATCGAAAGAAATCGAATAGAATCAAATCAAATCAAAAAGAATCGAATTGAATTGATCCTAACCAAAATAAGCGAAATGAATCGACTCGAACCGAAAAAAATCAAATCGAAAAGAATCTAATCTCAACGAAAATAATCGAAATGAATAGAATCGAATTGAATCAAATCGAAAAGAATCGAATGGAATCCAATCGAAAAGAATCAAATGGATTCGAATCGAAACAAATTGAATCCAATCGAAAAGAATCTAATTGAATCGAATCGAAAAGAATCGAATTCAATCAAAACGAATCGATTCGAATGGAATAGAAAAGAATAGAATCGAATCGAAAAGAATCAAATCGAATCGAAAAGAATCGAATCGAAAAGAATTGAATCGAATCGAAAAGAAACGAATCGAACCGAATCAAAAAGAAAACAATCGAATCGAATCAAATACAAAAGAATCGCTTTGAATAGCATAGAATTGAAAAGAATCGAATCCATCGAATTGAAAACAATCGAATCGAAAAGAATCGAATCAAAAAAAGTCGAATCGAAACGAAAACAATCGAATCGAATCGAATCTAAAAGAATCGTATTGAATTGAATCGAGTCGAAAAGACTCGAATCAAAAAGACTCGAATCGAATTGAATCAAATCGAAAAGAATCTAATAGAAACCACTCGAACAGAATCAAATCGAAATGATTCAAAATGAATCGAATAGAATAGAATCGAAAAAATTCGAATAGAATCGAAACGAATCGAAACGAATTGAATCGAAGAGAATCGATTAGAATCGAAATGAAAAGAATCGTATTGAATCGAATCGAAAAGAATCAAATCAAATCGAATCGAAAGAATTGAATCAAATCGAAAAGAATCCAATCGAATCGAAAAGAATCGAACTGAATGGAATCAAATCGAAAAGAATCTAATCGAATCGAAAAGAATCGAATCAAATTTAATGGAATCGAAAAGAATCGAATTGAATCGAAAAGAATCGAAATGAAACAAATCAGATCAAATGGAAAAGCATCAAATCGAATTGAAAAGAATCGAATCGAATCGAAATGAATCGAATCAAAAAGACTCGAATCGAAAAGAATCGAATTGAAAAGAATCGAATCGAATCGAAAAGACTCGAATCGAATTAAAACTATCAAATCGAATCGAATCGCAAAGATTCGAATTGAAAAGACTCGAATTGAATAGAAAAAAATCGAATAGAAAAGAATCGAACCGAAAAGAAAAGAATCAAATTGAATCAGTCGATTAAATTCTAGTCGAATCGAATCAAAAAGAATGAAATCGAGTCGAATCGAATCGAAAAGAATCGAATCGAATCGAAAAGAATCGAATTGTATCTAATCAAAAAGAATCGAATCGTATCGACTCGAATCGAAAAGAATCCAATTGCATCATCGAATGGAAACTAATCGAATTGAATAGAATCGAAAAGAATCGAATCGAATCAAATCGAAAACAATCAAATTGAATTGATCGAAAAGAATCGAATTGAATCAAATCGAATCGAAATGAAAAGAATCGAATCGATTCAAATAGAAAAGAATCGAATCGAAAAGAATCAAATCGACACGAAAAGAATCGAATCGAATCAAAAAGTATCGAATTGATTCGAAAACATTCGAATCGAAAAGAATCGAATTGAAATGAATCCGATCGAAATGAAAAGAATCTACTCGATTCGAATCCAAAAGAATCGAATCCAAAAGAATCGAATCGAATCCAAAAGAATCGAATCGAATTGAATCAAAAGAAATGAATTGAATTGAATCAAAAAGGAACTAATCGAATCAAATCGAAAAAAATCGAATAGAATCAAATCGAATCAAAAAGAATCGAATAGCTTCGAATAAAAAAGAATCGAATTGAGGGATCCCTGGGTGGCGCAGCGGTTTAGCGCCTGCCTTTGGCCCAGGGCGCGATCCTGGAGACCCGGGATCGAATCCCACATCGGGCTCCCGGTGCATGGAGCCTGCTTCTCCCTCTGCCAGTGTCTCTGCCTCTCTCACTCTCTCTGTGACTATCATAAAAAAAAGAATCGAATTGAATCGAGTTGAAAAACATCATAAAGAATCAAATCGAAAAGAATCGAATTCCATGTAACGAAAAGATTCGAATTGAAAAGATTCGAATCGAAACAAAAGAATCGAATCGAATCGACATGAATCAAAAAGAATCGAATCAAAACGAATCGAAAAGAAACAAATCAAGTAGAATCTAAAAGAATCGAATCGAATCAAATCGAAAAAATTCGAATAGAATTGAATCGAAAAGAATCAAAACGAATCGAACCGAAGAGAATCGATTCGAATCAAAATAAAAAGTATCGTATCAAATCGAATCGAAAGGAATCATATCAAAGAGAATCGAAAGAATGGAATCAAATCTAAAACAATCGAATCGAAAAGAATCGGATTGAATGGAATCGAATCGAAAAGAATACAATAGAATAGAATCGAAAGAAATCGAATAGAATCAAATCAAATCAAAAAGAATCGAATTGAATTGATCCTAACCAAAATAAGCGAAATGAATCGACTCGAACCGAAAAAAATCAAATCGAAAAGAATCTAATCTCAACGAAAATAATCGAAATGAATAGAATCGAATTGAATCAAATCGAAAAGAATCGAATGGAATCCAATCGAAAAGAATCAAATGGATTCGAATCGAAACAAATTGAATCCAATCGAAAAGAATCTAATTGAATCGAATCGAAAAGAATCGAATTCAATCAAAACGAATCGATTCGAATGGAATAGAAAAGAATAGAATCGAATCGAAAAGAATCAAATCGAATCGAAAAGAATCGAATCGAAAAGAATTGAATCGAATCGAAAAGAAACGAATCGAACCGAATCAAAAAGAAAACAATCGAATCGAATCAAATACAAAAGAATCGCTTTGAATAGCATAGAATTGAAAAGAATCGAATCAATCGAATTGAAAACAATCGAATCGAAAAGAATCGAATCAAAAAAAGTCGAATCGAAACGAAAACAATCGAATCGAATCGAATCTAAAAGAATCGTATTGAATTGAATCGAGTCGAAAAGACTCGAATCAAAAAGACTCGAATCGAATTGAATCAAATCGAAAAGAATCTAATAGAAACCACTCGAACAGAATCAAATCGAAATGATTCAAAATGAATCGAATAGAATAGAATCGAAAAAATTCGAATAGAATCGAAACGAATCGAAACGAATTGAATCGAAGAGAATCGATTAGAATCGAAATGAAAAGAATCGTATTGAATCGAATCGAAAAGAATCAAATCAAATCGAATCGAAAGAATTGAATCAAATCGAAAAGAATCCAATCGAATCGAAAAGAATCGAACTGAATGGAATCAAATCGAAAAGAATCTAATCGAATCGAAAAGAATCGAATCAAATTTAATGGAATCGAAAAGAATCGAATTGAATCGAAAAGAATCGAAATGAAACAAATCAGATCAAATGGAAAAGCATCAAATCGAATTGAAAAGAATCGAATCGAATCGAATCAAAATGAATCGAATCAAAAAGACTCGAATCGAAAAGAATCGAATTGAAAAGAATCGAATCGAATCGAAAAGACTCGAATCGAATTAAAACTATCAAATCGAATCGAATCGCAAAGATTCGAATTGAAAAGACTCGAATTGAATAGAAAAAAATCGAATAGAAAAGAATCGAACCGAAAAGAAAAGAATCAAATTGAATCAGTCGATTAAATTCTAGTCGAATCGAATCAAAAAGAATGAAATCGAGTCGAATCGAATCGAAAAGAATCGAATCGAATCGAAAAGAATCGAATTGTATCTAATCAAAAAGAATCGAATCGTATCGACTCGAATCGAAAAGAATCCAATTGCATCATCGAATGGAAACTAATCGAATTGAATAGAATCGAAAAGAATCGAATCGAATCAAATCGAAAACAATCAAATTGAATTGATCGAAAAGAATCGAATTGAATCAAATCGAATCGAAATGAAAAGAATCGAATCGATTCAAATAGAAAAGAATCGAATCGAAAAGAATCAAATCGACACGAAAAGAATCGAATCGAATCAAAAAGTATCGAATTGATTCGAAAACATTCGAATCGAAAAGAATCGAATTGAAATGAATCCGATCGAAATGAAAAGAATCTACTCGATTCGAATCCAAAAGAATCGAATCCAAAAGAATCGAATCGAATCCAAAAGAATCGAATCGAATTGAATCAAAAAAAATGAATTGAATTGAATCAAAAAGGAACTAATCGAATCAAATCGAAAAAAATCGAATAGAATCAAATCGAATCAAAAAGAATCGAATTGAGGGATCCCTGGGTGGCGCAGCGGTTTAGCGCCTGCCTTTGGCCCAGGGCGCGATCCTGGAGACCCGGGATCGAATCCCACATCGGGCTCCCGGTGCATGGAGCCTGCTTCTCCCTCTGCCAGTGTCTCTGCCTCTCTCACTCTCTCTGTGACTATCATAAAAAAAAGAATCGAATTGAATCCAGTTGAAAAAAATCATAAAGAATCAAATCGAAAAGAATCGAATTCCATGTAACGAAAAGATTCGAATTGAAAAGATTCGAATCGAAACAAAAGAATCGAATCGAATCGACATGAATCAAAAAGAATCGAATCAAAACGAATCGAAAAGAAACAAATCAAGTAGAATCTAAAAGAATCGAATCGAATCAAATCGAAAAAATTCGAATAGAATTGAATCGAAAAGAATCAAAACGAATCGAACCGAAGAGAATCGATTCGAATCAAAATAAAAAGTATCGTATCAAATCGAATCGAAAAGAATCATATCAAATAGAATCGAAAGAATGGAATCAAATCTAAAACAATCGAATCGAATCGAAAAGAATCGGATTGAATGGAATCGAATCGAAAAGAATACAATAGAATAGAATCGAAAGAAATCGAATAGAATCAAATCAAATCAAAAAGAATCGAATTGAATTGATCCTAACCAAAATAAGCGAAATGAATCGACTCGAACCGAAAAAAATCAAATCGAAAAGAATCTAATCTCAACGAAAATAATCGAAATGAATAGAATCGAATTGAATCAAATCGAAAAGAATCGAATGGAATCCAATCGAAAAGAATCAAATGGATTCGAATCGAAACAAATTGAATCCAATCGAAAAGAATCTAATTGAATCGAATCGAAAAGAATCGAATTCAATCAAAACGAATCGATTCGAATGGAATAGAAAAGAATAGAATCGAATCGAAAAGAATCAAATCGAATCGAAAAGAATCGAATCGAAAAGAATTGAATCGAATCGAAAAGAAACGAATCGAACCGAATCAAAAAGAAAACAATCGAATCGAATCAAATACAAAAGAATCGCTTTGAATAGCATAGAATTGAAAAGAATCGAATCAATCGAATTGAAAACAATCGAATCGAAAAGAATCGAATCAAAAAAAGTCGAATCGAAACGAAAACAATCGAATCGAATCGAATCTAAAAGAATCGTATTGAATTGAATCGAGTCGAAAAGACTCGAATCAAAAAGACTCGAATCGAATTGAATCAAATCGAAAAGAATCTAATAGAAACCACTCGAACAGAATCAAATCGAAATGATTCAAAATGAATCGAATAGAATAGAATCGAAAAAATTCGAATAGAATCGAAACGAATCGAAACGAATTGAATCGAAGAGAATCGATTAGAATCGAAATGAAAAGAATCGTATTGAATCGAATCGAAAAGAATCAAATCAAATCGAATCGAAAGAATTGAATCAAATCGAAAAGAATCCAATCGAATCGAAAAGAATCGAACTGAATGGAATCAAATCGAAAAGAATCTAATCGAATCGAAAAGAATCGAATCAAATTTAATGGAATCGAAAAGAATCGAATTGAATCGAAAAGAATCGAAATGAAACAAATCAGATCAAATGGAAAAGCATCAAATCGAATTGAAAAGAATCGAATCGAATCGAAATGAATCGAATCAAAAAGACTCGAATCGAAAAGAATCGAATTGAAAAGAATCGAATCGAATCGAAAAGACTCGAATCGAATTAAAACTATCAAATCGAATCGAATCGCAAAGATTCGAATTGAAAAGACTCGAATTGAATAGAAAAAAATCGAATAGAAAAGAATCGAACCGAAAAGAAAAGAATCAAATTGAATCAGTCGATTAAATTCTAGTCGAATCGAATCAAAAAGAATGAAATCGAGTCGAATCGAATCGAAAAGAATCGAATCGAATCGAAAAGAATCGAATTGTATCTAATCAAAAAGAATCGAATCGTATCGACTCGAATCGAAAAGAATCCAATTGCATCATCGAATGGAAACTAATCGAATTGAATAGAATCGAAAAGAATCGAATCGAATCAAATCGAAAACAATCAAATTGAATTGATCGAAAAGAATCGAATTGAATCAAATCGAATCGAAATGAAAAGAATCGAATCGATTCAAATAGAAAAGAATCGAATCGAAAAGAATCAAATCGACACGAAAAGAATCGAATCGAATCAAAAAGTATCGAATTGATTCGAAAACATTCGAATCGAAAAGAATCGAATTGAAATGAATCCGATCGAAATGAAAAGAATCTACTCGATTCGAATCCAAAAGAATCGAATCCAAAAGAATCGAATCGAATCCAAAAGAATCGAATCGAATTGAATCAAAAGAAATGAATTGATTTGAATCAAAAAGGAACTAATCGAATCAAATCGAAAAAAATCGAATAGAATCAAATCGAATCAAAAAGAATCGAATAGCTTCGAATAAAAAAGAATCGAATTGAGGGATCCCTGGGTGGCGCAGCGGTTTAGCGCCTGCCTTTGGCCCAGGGCGCGATCCTGGAGACCCGGGATCGAATCCCACATCGGGCTCCCGGTGCATGGAGCCTGCTTCTCCCTCTGCCTGTGTCTCGGCCTCTCTCACTCTCTCTGTGACTATCATAAAAAAAAGAATCGAATTGAATCCAGTTGAAAAAAATCATAAAGAATCAAATCGAAAAGAATCGAATTCCATGTAACGAAAAGATTCGAATTGAAAAGATTCGAATCGAAACAAAAGAATCGAATCGAATCGACATGAATCAAAAAGAATCGAATCAAAACGAATCGAAAAGAAACAAATCAAGTAGAATCTAAAAGAATCGAATCGAATCAAATCGAAAAAATTCGAATAGAATTGAATCGAAAAGAATCAAAACGAATCGAACCGAAGAGAATCGATTCGAATCAAAATAAAAAGTATCGTATCAAATCGAATCGAAAAGAATCATATCAAAGAGAATCGAAAGAATGGAATCAAATCTAAAACAATCGAATCGAATCGAAAAGAATCGGATTGAATGGAATCGAATCGAAAAGAATACAATAGAATAGAATCGAAAGAAATCGAATAGAATCAAATCAAATCAAAAAGAATCAAATTGAATTGATCCTAACCAAAATAAGCGAAATGAATCGACTCGAACCGAAAAAAATCAAATCGAAAAGAATCTAATCTCAACGAAAATAATCGAAATGAATAGAATCGAATTGAATCAAATCGAAAAGAATCGAATGGAATCCAATCGAAAAGAATCAAATGGATTCGAATCGAAACAAATTGAATCCAATCGAAAAGAATCTAATTGAATCGAATCGAAAAGAATCGAATTCAATCAAAACGAATCGATTCGAATGGAATAGAAAAGAATAGAATCGAATCGAAAAGAATCAAATCGAATCGAAAAGAATCGAATCGAAAAGAATTGAATCGAATCGAAAAGAAACAAATCGAACCGAATCAAAAAGAAAACAATCGAATCGAATCAAATACAAAAGAATCGCTTTGAATAGCATAGAATTGAAAAGAATCGAATCAATCGAATTGAAAACAATCGAATCGAAAAGAATCGAATCAAAAAAAGTCGAATCGAAACGAAAACAATCGAATCGAATCGAATCTAAAAGAATCGTATTGAATTGAATCGAGTCGAAAAGACTCGAATCAAAAAGACTCGAATCGAATTGAATCAAATCGAAAAGAATCTAATAGAAACCACTCGAACAGAATCAAATCGAAATGATTCAAAATGAATCGAATAGAATAGAATCGAAAAAATTCGAATAGAATCGAAACGAATCGAAACGAATTGAATCGAAGAGAATCGATTAGAATCGAAATGAAAAGAATCGTATTGAATCGAATCGAAAAGAATCAAATCAAATCGAATCGAAAGAATTGAATCAAATCGAAAAGAATCCAATCGAATCGAAAAGAATCGAAATGAAACAAATCAGATCAAATGGAAAAGCATCAAATCGAATTGAAAAGAATCGAATCGAATCGAAATGAATCGAATCAAAAAGACTCGAATCGAAAAGAATCGAATTGAAAAGAATCGAATCGAATCGAAAAGACTCGAATCGAATTAAAAATATCAAATCGAATCGAATCGCAAAGATTCGAATTGAAAAGACTCGAATTGAATAGAAAAAAATCGAATAGAAAAGAATCGAACCGAAAAGAAAAGAATCAAATTGAATCAGTCGATTAAATTCTAGTCGAATCGAATCAAAAAGAATGAAATCGAGTCGAATCGAATCGAAAAGAATCGAATCGAATCGAAAAGAATCGAATTGTATCTAATCAAAAAGAATCGAATCGTATCGACTCGAATCGAAAAGAATCCAATTGCATCATCGAATGGAAACTAATCGAATTGAATAGAATCGAAAAGAATCGAATCGAATCAAATCGAAAACAATCAAATTGAATTGATCGAAAAGAATCGAATTGAATCAAATCGAATCGAAATGAAAAGAATCGAATCGATTCAAATAGAAAAGAATCGAATCGAAAAGAATCAAATCGACACGAAAAGAATCGAATCGAATCAAAAAGTATCGAATTGATTCGAAAACATTCGAATCGAAAAGAATCGAATTGAAATGAATCCGATCGAAATGAAAAGAATCTACTCGATTCGAATCCAAAAGAATCGAATCCAAAAGAATCGAATCGAATTGAATCAAAAGAAATGAATTGAATTGAATCAAAAAGGAACTAATCGAATCAAATTGAAAAAAATCGAATAGAATCAAATCGAATCAAAAAGAATCGAATTGAGGGATCCCTGGGTGGCGCAGCGGTTTAGCGCCTGCCTTTGGCCCAGGGCGCGATCCTGGAGACCCGGGATCGAATCCCACATCGGGCTCCCAGTGCATGGAGCCTGCTTCTCCCTCTGCCAGTGTCTCTGCCTCTCTCACTCTCTCTGTGACTATCATAAAAAAAAGAATCGAATTGAATCCAGTTGAAAAAAATCATAAAGAATCAAATCGAAAAGAATCGAATTCCATGTAACGAAAAGATTCGAATTGAAAAGATTCGAATCGAAACAAAAGAATCGAATCGAATCGACATGAATCAAAAAGAATCGAATCAAAACGAATCGAAAAGAAACAAATCAAGTAGAATCTAAAAGAATCGAATCGAATCAAATCGAAAAAATTCGAATAGAATTGAATCGAAAAGAATCAAAACGAATCGAACCGAAGAGAATCGATTCGAATCAAAATAAAAAGTATCGTATCAAATCGAATCGAAAAGAATCATATCAAATAGAATCGAAAGAATGGAATCAAATCTAAAACAATCGAATCGAATCGAAAAGAATCGGATTGAATGGAATCGAATCGAAAAGAATACAATAGAATAGAATCGAAAGAAATCGAATAGAATCAAATCAAATCAAAAAGAATCGAATTGAATTGATCCTAACCAAAATAAGCGAAATGAATCGACTCGAACCGAAAAAAATCAAATCGAAAAGAATCTAATCTCAACGAAAATAATCGAAATGAATAGAATCGAATTGAATCAAATCGAAAAGAATCGAATGGAATCCAATCGAAAAGAATCAAATGGATTCGAATCGAAACAAATTGAATCCAATCGAAAAGAATCTAATTGAATCGAATCGAAAAGAATCGAATTCAATCAAAACGAATCGATTCGAATGGAATAGAAAAGAATAGAATCGAATCGAAAAGAATCAAATCGAATCGAAAAGAATCGAATCGAAAAGAATTGAATCGAATCGAAAAGAAACGAATCGAACCGAATCAAAAAGAAAACAATCGAATCGAATCAAATACAAAAGAATCGCTTTGAATAGCATAGAATTGAAAAGAATCGAATCAATCGAATTGAAAACAATCGAATCGAAAAGAATCGAATCAAAAAAAGTCGAATCGAAACGAAAACAATCGAATCGAATCGAATCTAAAAGAATCGTATTGAATTGAATCGAGTCGAAAAGACTCGAATCAAAAAGACTCGAATCGAATTGAATCAAATCGAAAAGAATCTAATAGAAACCACTCGAACAGAATCAAATCGAAATGATTCAAAATGAATCGAATAGAATAGAATCGAAAAAATTCGAATAGAATCGAAACGAATCGAAACGAATTGAATCGAAGAGAATCGATTAGAATCGAAATGAAAAGAATCGTATTGAATCGAATCGAAAAGAATCAAATCAAATCGAATCGAAAGAATTGGATCAAATCGAAAAGAATCCAATCGAATCGAAAAGAATCGAACTGAATGGAATCAAATCGAAAAGAATCTAATCGAATCGAAAAGAATCGAATCCAATTTAATGGAATCGAAAAGAATCGAATTGAATCGAAAAGAATCGAAATGAAACAAATCAGATCAAATGGAAAAGCATCAAATCGAATTGAAAAGAATCGAATCGAATCGAAATGAATCGAATCAAAAAGACTCGAATCGAAAAGAATCGAATTGAAAAGAATCGAATCGAATCGAAAAGACTCGAATCGAATTAAAAATATCAAATCGAATCGAATCGCAAAGATTCGAATTGAAAAGACTCGAATTGAATAGAAAAAAATCGAATAGAAAAGAATCGAACCGAAAAGAAAAGAATCAAATTGAATCAGTCGATTAAATTCTAGTCGAATCGAATCAAAAAGAATGAAATCGAGTCGAATCGAATCGAAAAGAATCGAATCGAATCGAAAAGAATCGAATTGTATCTAATCAAAAAGAATCGAATCGTATCGACTCGAATCGAAAAGAATCCAATTGCATCATCGAATGGAAACTAATCGAATTGAATAGAATCGAAAAGAATCGAATCGAATCAAATCGAAAACAATCAAATTGAATTGATCGAAAAGAATCGAATTGAATCAAATCGAATCGAAATGAAAAGAATCGAATCGATTCAAATAGAAAAGAATCGAATCGAAAAGAATCAAATCGACACGAAAAGAATCGAATCGAATCAAAAAGTATCGAATTGATTCGAAAACATTCGAATCGAAAAGAATCGAATTGAAATGAATCCGATCGAAATGAAAAGAATCTACTCGATTCGAATCCAAAAGAATCGAATCCAAAAGAATCGAATCGAATCCAAAAGAATCGAATCGAATTGAATCAAAAAAAATGAATTGAATTGAATCAAAAAGGAACTAATCGAATCAAATCGAAAAAAATCGAATAGAATCAAATCGAATCAAAAAGAATCGAATAGCTTCGAATAAAAAAGAATCGAATTGAGGGATCCCTGGGTGGCGCAGCGGTTTAGCGCCTGCCTTTGGCCCAGGGCGCGATCCTGGAGACCCGGGATCGAATCCCACATCGGGCTCCCGGTGCATGGAGCCTGCTTCTCCCTCTGCCAGTGTCTCTGCCTCTCTCACTCTCTCTGTGACTATCATAAAAAAAAGAATCGAATTGAATCCAGTTGAAAAAAATCATAAAGAATCAAATCGAAAAGAATCGAATTCCATGTAACGAAAAGATTCGAATTGAAAAGATTCGAATCGAAACAAAAGAATCGAATCGAATCGACATGAATCAAAAAGAATCGAATCAAAACGAATCAAAAAGAAACAAATCAAGTAGAATCTAAAAGAATCGAATCGAATCAAATCGAAAAAATTCGAATAGAATTGAATCGAAAAGAATCAAAACGAATCGAACCGAAGAGAATCGATTCGAATCAAAATAAAAAGTATCGTATCAAATCGAATCGAAAAGAATCATATCAAATAGAATCGAAAGAATGGAATCAAATCTAAAACAATCGAATCGAATCGAAAAGAATCGGATTGAATGGAATCGAATCGAAAAGAATACAATAGAATAGAATCGAAAGAAATCGAATAGAATCAAATCAAATCAAAAAGAATCGAATTGAATTGATCCTAACCAAAATAAGCGAAATGAATCGACTCGAACCGAAAAAAATCAAATCGAAAAGAATCTAATCTCAACGAAAATAATCGAAATGAATAGAATCGAATTGAATCAAATCGAAAAGAATCGAATGGAATCCAATCGAAAAGAATCAAATGGATTCGAATCGAAACAAATTGAATCCAATCGAAAAGAATCTAATTGAATCGAATCGAAAAGAATCGAATTCAATCAAAACGAATCGATTCGAATGGAATAGAAAAGAATAGAATCGAATCGAAAAGAATCAAATCGAATCGAAAAGAATCGAATCGAAAAGAATTGAATCGAATCGAAAAGAAACGAATCGAACCGAATCAAAAAGAAAACAATCGAATCGAATCAAATACAAAAGAATCGCTTTGAATAGCATAGAATTGAAAAGAATCGAATCAATCGAATTGAAAACAATCGAATCGAAAAGAATCGAATCAAAAAAAGTCGAATCGAAACGAAAACAATCGAATCGAATCGAATCTAAAAGAATCGTATTGAATTGAATCGAGTCGAAAAGACTCGAATCAAAAAGACTCGAATCGAATTGAATCAAATCGAAAAGAATCTAATAGAAACCACTCGAACAGAATCAAATCGAAATGATTCAAAATGAATCGAATAGAATAGAATCGAAAAAATTCGAATAGAATCGAAACGAATCGAAACGAATTGAATCGAAGAGAATCGATTAGAATCGAAATGAAAAGAATCGTATTGAATCGAATCGAAAAGAATCAAATCAAATCGAATCGAAAGAATTGGATCAAATCGAAAAGAATCCAATCGAATCGAAAAGAATCGAACTGAATGGAATCAAATCGAAAAGAATCTAATCGAATCGAAAAGAATCGAATCCAATTTAATGGAATCGAAAAGAATCGAATTGAATCGAAAAGAATCGAAATGAAACAAATCAGATCAAATGGAAAAGCATCAAATCGAATTGAAAAGAATCGAATCGAATCGAAATGAATCGAATCAAAAAGACTCGAATCGAAAAGAATCGAATTGAAAAGAATCGAATCGAATCGAAAAGACTCGAATCGAATTAAAAATATCAAATCGAATCGAATCGCAAAGATTCGAATTGAAAAGACTCGAATTGAATAGAAAAAAATCGAATAGAAAAGAATCGAACCGAAAAGAAAAGAATCAAATTGAATCAGTCGATTAAATTCTAGTCGAATCGAATCAAAAAGAATGAAATCGAGTCGAATCGAATCGAAAAGAATCGAATCGAATCGAAAAGAATCGAATTGTATCTAATCAAAAAGAATCGAATCGTATCGACTCGAATCGAAAAGAATCCAATTGCATCATCGAATGGAAACTAATCGAATTGAATAGAATCGAAAAGAATCGAATCGAATCAAATCGAAAACAATCAAATTGAATTGATCGAAAAGAATCGAATTGAATCAAATCGAATCGAAATGAAAAGAATCGAATCGATTCAAATAGAAAAGAATCGAATCGAAAAGAATCAAATCGACACGAAAAGAATCGAATCGAATCAAAAAGTATCGAATTGATTCGAAAACATTCGAATCGAAAAGAATCGAATTGAAATGAATCCGATCGAAATGAAAAGAATCTACTCGATTCGAATCCAAAAGAATCGAATCCAAAAGAATCGAATCGAATCCAAAAGAATCGAATCGAATTGAATCAAAAGAAATGAATTGAATTGAATCAAAAAGGAACTAATCGAATCAAATTGAAAAAAATCGAATAGAATCAAATCGAATCAAAAAGAATCGAATTGAGGGATCCCTGGGTGGCGCAGCGGTTTAGCGCCTGCCTTTGGCCCAGGGCGCGATCCTGGAGACCCGGGATCGAATCCCACATCGGGCTCCCAGTGCATGGAGCCTGCTTCTCCCTCTGCCAGTGTCTCTGCCTCTCTCACTCTCTCTGTGACTATCATAAAAAAAAGAATCGAATTGAATCCAGTTGAAAAAAATCATAAAGAATCAAATCGAAAAGAATCGAATTCCATGTAACGAAAAGATTCGAATTGAAAAGATTCGAATCGAAACAAAAGAATCGAATCGAATCGACATGAATCAAAAAGAATCGAATCAAAACGAATCAAAAAGAAACAAATCAAGTAGAATCTAAAAGAATCGAATCGAATCAAATCGAAAAAATTCGAATAGAATTGAATCGAAAAGAATCAAAACGAATCGAACCGAAGAGAATCGATTCGAATCAAAATAAAAAGTATCGTATCAAATCGAATCGAAAAGAATCATATCAAATAGAATCGAAAGAATGGAATCAAATCTAAAACAATCGAATCGAATCGAAAAGAATCGGATTGAATGGAATCGAATCGAAAAGAATACAATAGAATAGAATCGAAAGAAATCGAATAGAATCAAATCAAATCAAAAAGAATCGAATTGAATTGATCCTAACCAAAATAAGCGAAATGAATCGACTCGAACCGAAAAAAATCAAATCGAAAAGAATCTAATCTCAACGAAAATAATCGAAATGAATAGAATCGAATTGAATCAAATCGAAAAGAATCGAATGGAATCCAATCGAAAAGAATCAAATGGATTCGAATCGAAACAAATTGAATCCAATCGAAAAGAATCTAATTGAATCGAATCGAAAAGAATCGAATTCAATCAAAACGAATCGATTCGAATGGAATAGAAAAGAATAGAATCGAATCGAAAAGAATCAAATCGAATCGAAAAGAATCGAATCGAAAAGAATTGAATCGAATCGAAAAGAAACGAATCGAACCGAATCAAAAAGAAAACAATCGAATCGAATCAAATACAAAAGAATCGCTTTGAATAGCATAGAATTGAAAAGAATCGAATCAATCGAATTGAAAACAATCGAATCGAAAAGAATCGAATCAAAAAAAGTCGAATCGAAACGAAAACAATCGAATCGAATCGAATCTAAAAGAATCGTATTGAATTGAATCGAGTCGAAAAGACTCGAATCAAAAAGACTCGAATCGAATTGAATCAAATCGAAAAGAATCTAATAGAAACCACTCGAACAGAATCAAATCGAAATGATTCAAAATGAATCGAATAGAATAGAATCGAAAAAATTCGAATAGAATCGAAACGAATCGAAACGAATTGAATCGAAGAGAATCGATTAGAATCGAAATGAAAAGAATCGTATTGAATCGAATCGAAAAGAATCAAATCAAATCGAATCGAAAGAATTGAATCAAATCGAAAAGAATCCAATCGAATCGAAAAGAATCGAACTGAATGGAATCAAATCGAAAAGAATCTAATCGAATCGAAAAGAATCGAATCCAATTTAATGGAATCGAAAAGAATCGAATTGAATCGAAAAGAATCGAAATGAAACAAATCAGATCAAATGGAAAAGCATCAAATCGAATTGAAAAGAATCGAATCGAATCGAAATGAATCGAATCAAAAAGACTCGAATCGAAAAGAATCGAATTGAAAAGAATCGAATCGAATCGAAAAGACTCGAATCGAATTAAAAATATCAAATCGAATCGAATCGCAAAGATTCGAATTGAAAAGACTCGAATTGAATAGAAAAAAATCGAATAGAAAAGAATCGAACCGAAAAGAAAAGAATCAAATTGAATCAGTCGATTAAATTCTAGTCGAATCGAATCAAAAAGAATGAAATCGAGTCGAATCGAATCGAAAAGAATCGAATCGAATCGAAAAGAATCGAATTGTATCTAATCAAAAAGAATCGAATCGTATCGACTCGAATCGAAAAGAATCCAATTGCATCATCGAATGGAAACTAATCGAATTGAATAGAATCGAAAAGAATCGAATCGAATCAAATCGAAAACAATCAAATTGAATTGATCGAAAAGAATCGAATTGAATCAAATCGAATCGAAATGAAAAGAATCGAATCGATTCAAATAGAAAAGAATCGAATCGAAAAGAATCAAATCGACACGAAAAGAATCGAATCGAATCAAAAAGTATCGAATTGATTCGAAAACATTCGAATCGAAAAGAATCGAATTGAAATGAATCCGATCGAAATGAAAAGAATCTACTCGATTCGAATCCAAAAGAATCGAATCCAAAAGAATCGAATCGAATCCAAAAGAATCGAATCGAATTGAATCAAAAGAAATGAATTGAATTGAATCAAAAAGGAACTAATCGAATCAAATTGAAAAAAATCGAATAGAATCAAATCGAATCAAAAAGAATCGAATTGAGGGATCCCTGGGTGGCGCAGCGGTTTAGCGCCTGCCTTTGGCCCAGGGCGCGATCCTGGAGACCCGGGATCGAATCCCACATCGGGCTCCCAGTGCATGGAGCCTGCTTCTCCCTCTGCCAGTGTCTCTGCCTCTCTCACTCTCTCTGTGACTATCATAAAAAAAAGAATCGAATTGAATCCAGTTGAAAAAAATCATAAAGAATCAAATCGAAAAGAATCGAATTCCATGTAACGAAAAGATTCGAATTGAAAAGATTCGAATCGAAACAAAAGAATCGAATCGAATCGACATGAATCAAAAAGAATCGAATCAAAACGAATCAAAAAGAAACAAATCAAGTAGAATCTAAAAGAATCGAATCGAATCAAATCGAAAAAATTCGAATAGAATTGAATCGAAAAGAATCAAAACGAATCGAACCGAAGAGAATCGATTCGAATCAAAATAAAAAGTATCGTATCAAATCGAATCGAAAAGTATCATATCAAATAGAATCGAAAGAATGGAATCAAATCTAAAACAATCGAATCGAATCGAAAAGAATCGGATTGAATGGAATCGAATCGAAAAGAATACAATAGAATAGAATCGAAAGAAATCGAATAGAATCAAATCAAATCAAAAAGAATCGAATTGAATTGATCCTAACCAAAATAAGCGAAATGAATCGACTCGAACCGAAAAAAATCAAATCGAAAAGAATCTAATCTCAACGAAAATAATCGAAATGAATAGAATCGAATTGAATCAAATCGAAAAGAATCGAATGGAATCCAATCGAAAAGAATCAAATGGATTCGAATCGAAACAAATTGAATCCAATCGAAAAGAATCTAATTGAATCGAATCGAAAAGAATCGAATTCAATCAAAACGAATCGATTCGAATGGAATAGAAAAGAATAGAATCGAATCGAAAAGAATCAAATCGAATCGAAAAGAATCGAATCGAAAAGAATTGAATCGAATCGAAAAGAAACGAATCGAACCGAATCAAAAAGAAAACAATCGAATCGAATCAAATACAAAAGAATCGCTTTGAATAGCATAGAATTGAAAAGAATCGAATCAATCGAATTGAAAACAATCGAATCGAAAAGAATCGAATCAAAAAAAGTCGAATCGAAACGAAAACAATCGAATCGAATCGAATCTAAAAGAATCGTATTGAATTGAATCGAGTCGAAAAGACTCGAATCAAAAAGACTCGAATCGAATTGAATCAAATCGAAAAGAATCTAATAGAAACCACTCGAACAGAATCAAATCGAAATGATTCAAAATGAATCGAATAGAATAGAATCGAAAAAATTCGAATAGAATCGAAACGAATCGAAACGAATTGAATCGAAGAGAATCGATTAGAATCGAAATGAAAAGAATCGTATTGAATCGAATCGAAAAGAATCAAATCAAATCGAATCGAAAGAATTGAATCAAATCGAAAAGAATCCAATCGAATCGAAAAGAATCGAACTGAATGGAATCAAATCGAAAAGAATCTAATCGAATCGAAAAGAATCGAATCCAATTTAATGGAATCGAAAAGAATCGAATTGAATCGAAAAGAATCGAAATGAAACAAATCAGATCAAATGGAAAAGCATCAAATCGAATTGAAAAGAATCGAATCGAATCGAAATGAATCGAATCAAAAAGACTCGAATCGAAAAGAATCGAATTGAAAAGAATCGAATCGAATCGAAAAGACTCGAATCGAATTAAAAATATCAAATCGAATCGAATCGCAAAGATTCGAATTGAAAAGACTCGAATTGAATAGAAAAAAATCGAATAGAAAAGAATCGAACCGAAAAGAAAAGAATCAAATTGAATCAGTCGATTAAATTCTAGTCGAATCGAATCAAAAAGAATGAAATCGAGTCGAATCGAATCGAAAAGAATCGAATCGAATCGAAAAGAATCGAATTGTATCTAATCAAAAAGAATCGAATCGTATCGACTCGAATCGAAAAGAATCCAATTGCATCATCGAATGGAAACTAATCGAATTGAATAGAATCGAAAAGAATCGAATCGAATCAAATCGAAAACAATCAAATTGAATTGATCGAAAAGAATCGAATTGAATCAAATCGAATCGAAATGAAAAGAATCGAATCGATTCAAATAGAAAAGAATCGAATCGAAAAGAATCAAATCGACACGAAAAGAATCGAATCGAATCAAAAAGTATCGAATTGATTCGAAAACATTCGAATCGAAAAGAATCGAATTGAAATGAATCCGATCGAAATGAAAAGAATCTACTCGATTCGAATCCAAAAGAATCGAATCCAAAAGAATCGAATCGAATCCAAAAGAATCGAATCGAATTGAATCAAAAGAAATGAATTGAATTGAATCAAAAAGGAACTAATCGAATCAAATCGAAAAAAAATCGAATAGAATCAAATCGAATCAAAAAGAATCGAATAGCTTCGAATAAAAAAGAATCGAATTGAGGGATCCCTGGGTGGCGCAGCGGTTTAGCGCCTGCCTTTGGCCCAGGGCGCGATCCTGGAGACCCGGGATCGAATCCCACATCGGGCTCCCGGTGCATGGAGCCTGCTTCTCCCTCTGCCAGTGTCTCTGCCTCTCTCACTCTCTCTGTGACTATCATAAAAAAAAAGAATCGAATTGAATCCAGTTGAAAAAAATCATAAAGAATCAAATCGAAAAGAATCGAATTCCATGTAACGAAAAGATTCGAATTGAAAAGATTCGAATCGAAACAAAAGAATCGAATCGAATCGACATGAATCAAAAAGAATCGAATCAAAACGAATCGAAAAGAAACAAATCAAGTAGAATCTAAAAGAATCGAATCGAATCAAATCGAAAAAATTCGAATAGAATTGAATCGAAAAGAATCAAAACGAATCGAACCGAAGAGAATCGATTCGAATCAAAATAAAAAGTATCGTATCAAATCGAATCGAAAAGAATCATATCAAAGAGAATCGAAAGAATGGAATCAAATCTAAAACAATCGAATCGAATCGAAAAGAATCGGATTGAATGGAATCGAATCGAAAAGAATACAATAGAATAGAATCGAAAGAAATCGAATAGAATCAAATCAAATCAAAAAGAATCGAATTGAATTGATCCTAACCAAAATAAGCGAAATGAATCGACTCGAACCGAAAAAAATCAAATCGAAAAGAATCTAATCTCAACGAAAATAATCGAAATGAATAGAATCGAATTGAATCAAATCGAAAAGAATCGAATGGAATCCAATCGAAAAGAATCAAATGGATTCGAATCGAAACAAATTGAATCCAATCGAAAAGAATCTAATTGAATCGAATCGAAAAGAATCGAATTCAATCAAAACGAATCGATTCGAATGGAATAGAAAAGAATAGAATCGAATCGAAAAGAATCAAATCGAATCGAAAAGAATCGAATCGAAAAGAATTGAATCGAATCGAAAAGAAACGAATCGAACCGAATCAAAAAGAAAACAATCGAATCGAATCAAATACAAAAGAATCGCTTTGAATAGCATAGAATTGAAAAGAATCGAATCAATCAAATTGAAAACAATCGAATCGAAAAGAATCGAATCAAAAAAAGTCGAATCGAAACGAAAACAATCGAATCGAATCGAATCTAAAAGAATCGTATTGAATTGAATCGAGTCGAAAAGACTCGAATCAAAAAGACTCGAATCGAATTGAATCAAATCGAAAAGAATCTAATAGAAACCACTCGAACAGAATCAAATCGAAATGATTCAAAATGAATCGAATAGAATAGAATCGAAAAAATTCGAATAGAATCGAAACGAATCGAAACGAATTGAATCGAAGAGAATCGATTAGAATCGAAATGAAAAGAATCGTATTGAATCGAATCGAAAAGAATCAAATCAAATCGAATCGAAAGAATTGAATCAAATCGAAAAGAATCCAATCGAATCGAAAAGAATCGAACTGAATGGAATCAAATCGAAAAGAATCTAATCGAATCGAAAAGAATCGAATCCAATTTAATGGAATCGAAAAGAATCGAATTGAATCGAAAAGAATCGAAATGAAACAAATCAGATCAAATGGAAAAGCATCAAATCGAATTGAAAAGAATCGAATCGAATCGAAATGAATCGAATCAAAAAGACTCGAATCGAAAAGAATCGAATTGAAAAGAATCGAATCGAATCGAAAAGACTCGAATCGAATTAAAACTATCAAATCGAATCGAATCGCAAAGATTCGAATTGAAAAGACTCGAATTGAATAGAAAAAAATCGAATAGAAAAGAATCGAACCGAAAAGAAAAGAATCAAATTGAATCAGTCGATTAAATTCTAGTCGAATCGAATCAAAAAGAATGAAATCGAGTCGAATCGAATCGAAAAGAATCGAATCGAATCGAAAAGAATCGAATTGTATCTAATCAAAAAGAATCGAATCGTATCGACTCGAATCGAAAAGAATCCAATTGCATCATCGAATGGAAACTAATCGAATTGAATAGAATCGAAAAGAATCGAATCGAATCAAATCGAAAACAATCAAATTGAATTGATCGAAAAGAATCGAATTGAATCAAATCGAATCGAAATGAAAAGAATCGAATCGATTCAAATAGAAAAGAATCGAATCGAAAAGAATCAAATCGACACGAAAAGAATCGAATCGAATCAAAAAGTATCGAATTGATTCGAAAACATTCGAATCGAAAAGAATCGAATTGAAATGAATCCGATCGAAATGAAAAGAATCTACTCGATTCGAATCCAAAAGAATCGAATCCAAAAGAATCGAATCGAATCCAAAAGAATCGAATCGAATTGAATCAAAAGAAATGAATTGAATTGAATCAAAAAGGAACTAATCGAATCAAATTGAAAAAAATCGAATAGAATCAAATCGAATCAAAAAGAATCGAATTGAGGGATCCCTGGGTGGCGCAGCGGTTTAGCGCCTGCCTTTGGCCCAGGGCGCGATCCTGGAGACCCGGGATCGAATCCCACATCGGGCTCCCAGTGCATGGAGCCTGCTTCTCCCTCTGCCAGTGTCTCTGCCTCTCTCACTCTCTCTGTGACTATCATAAAAAAAAGAATCGAATTGAATCCAGTTGAAAAAAATCATAAAGAATCAAATCGAAAAGAATCGAATTCCATGTAACGAAAAGATTCGAATTGAAAAGATTCGAATCGAAACAAAAGAATCGAATCGAATCGACATGAATCAAAAAGAATCGAATCAAAACGAATCAAAAAGAAACAAATCAAGTAGAATCTAAAAGAATCGAATCGAATCAAATCGAAAAAATTCGAATAGAATTGAATCGAAAAGAATCAAAACGAATCGAACCGAAGAGAATCGATTCGAATCAAAATAAAAAGTATCGTATCAAATCGAATCGAAAAGAATCATATCAAATAGAATCGAAAGAATGGAATCAAATCTAAAACAATCGAATCGAATCGAAAAGAATCGGATTGAATGGAATCGAATCGAAAAGAATACAATAGAATAGAATCGAAAGAAATCGAATAGAATCAAATCAAATCAAAAAGAATCGAATTGAATTGATCCTAACCAAAATAAGCGAAATGAATCGACTCGAACCGAAAAAAATCAAATCGAAAAGAATCTAATCTCAACGAAAATAATCGAAATGAATAGAATCGAATTGAATCAAATCGAAAAGAATCGAATGGAATCCAATCGAAAAGAATCAAATGGATTCGAATCGAAACAAATTGAATCCAATCGAAAAGAATCTAATTGAATCGAATCGAAAAGAATCGAATTCAATCAAAACGAATCGATTCGAATGGAATAGAAAAGAATAGAATCGAATCGAAAAGAATCAAATCGAATCGAAAAGAATCGAATCGAAAAGAATTGAATCGAATCGAAAAGAAACGAATCGAACCGAATCAAAAAGAAAACAATCGAATCGAATCAAATACAAAAGAATCGCTTTGAATAGCATAGAATTGAAAAGAATCGAATCAATCGAATTGAAAACAATCGAATCGAAAAGAATCGAATCAAAAAAAGTCGAATCGAAACGAAAACAATCGAATCGAATCGAATCTAAAAGAATCGTATTGAATTGAATCGAGTCGAAAAGACTCGAATCAAAAAGACTCGAATCGAATTGAATCAAATCGAAAAGAATCTAATAGAAACCACTCGAACAGAATCAAATCGAAATGATTCAAAATGAATCGAATAGAATAGAATCGAAAAAATTCGAATAGAATCGAAACGAATCGAAACGAATTGAATCGAAGAGAATCGATTAGAATCGAAATGAAAAGAATCGTATTGAATCGAATCGAAAAGAATCAAATCAAATCGAATCGAAAGAATTGAATCAAATCGAAAAGAATCCAATCGAATCGAAAAGAATCGAACTGAATGGAATCAAATCGAAAAGAATCTAATCGAATCGAAAAGAATCGAATCCAATTTAATGGAATCGAAAAGAATCGAATTGAATCGAAAAGAATCGAAATGAAACAAATCAGATCAAATGGAAAAGCATCAAATCGAATTGAAAAGAATCGAATCGAATCGAAATGAATCGAATCAAAAAGACTCGAATCGAAAAGAATCGAATTGAAAAGAATCGAATCGAATCGAAAAGACTCGAATCGAATTAAAAATATCAAATCGAATCGAATCGCAAAGATTCGAATTGAAAAGACTCGAATTGAATAGAAAAAAATCGAATAGAAAAGAATCGAACCGAAAAGAAAAGAATCAAATTGAATCAGTCGATTAAATTCTAGTCGAATCGAATCAAAAAGAATGAAATCGAGTCGAATCGAATCGAAAAGAATCGAATCGAATCGAAAAGAATCGAATTGTATCTAATCAAAAAGAATCGAATCGTATCGACTCGAATCGAAAAGAATCCAATTGCATCATCGAATGGAAACTAATCGAATTGAATAGAATCGAAAAGAATCGAATCGAATCAAATCGAAAACAATCAAATTGAATTGATCGAAAAGAATCGAATTGAATCAAATCGAATCGAAATGAAAAGAATCGAATCGATTCAAATAGAAAAGAATCGAATCGAAAAGAATCAAATCGACACGAAAAGAATCGAATCGAATCAAAAAGTATCGAATTGATTCGAAAACATTCGAATCGAAAAGAATCGAATTGAAATGAATCCGATCGAAATGAAAAGAATCTACTCGATTCGAATCCAAAAGAATCGAATCCAAAAGAATCGAATCGAATCCAAAAGAATCGAATCGAATTGAATCAAAAGAAATGAATTGAATTGAATCAAAAAGGAACTAATCGAATCAAATCGAAAAAAATCGAATAGAATCAAATCGAATCAAAAAGAATCGAATAGCTTCGAATAAAAAAGAATCGAATTGAGGGATCCCTGGGTGGCGCAGCGGTTTAGCGCCTGCCTTTGGCCCAGGGCGCGATCCTGGAGACCCGGGATCGAATCCCACATCGGGCTCCCAGTGCATGGAGCCTGCTTCTCCCTCTGCCTGTGTCTCTGCCTCTCTCACTCTCTCTGTGACTATCATAAAAAAAAGAATCGAATTGAATCCAGTTGAAAAAAATCATAAAGAATCAAATCGAAAAGAATCGAATTCCATGTAACGAAAAGATTCGAATTGAAAAGATTCGAATCGAAACAAAAGAATCGAATCGAATCGACATGAATCAAAAAGAATCGAATCAAAACGAATCGAAAAGAAACAAATCAAGTAGAATCTAAAAGAATCGAATCGAATCAAATCGAAAAAATTCGAATAGAATTGAATCGAAAAGAATCAAAACGAATCGAACCGAAGAGAATCGATTCGAATCAAAATAAAAAGTATCGTATCAAATCGAATCGAAAGGAATCATATCAAATAGAATCGAAAGAATGGAATCAAATCTAAAACAATCGAATCGAATCGAAAAGAATCGGATTGAATGGAATCGAATCGAAAAGAATACAATAGAATAGAATCGAAAGAAATCGAATAGAATCAAATCAAATAAAAAAGAATCGAATTGAATTGATCTTAACCAAAATAAGCGAAATGAATCGACTCGAACCGAAAAAAATCAAATCGAAAAGAATCTAATCTCAACGAAAATAATCGAAATGAATAGAATCGAATTGAATCAAATCGAAAAGAATCGAATGGAATCCAATCGAAAAGAATCAAATGGATTCGAATCGAAACAAATTGAATCCAATCGAAAAGAATCTAATTGAATCGAATCGAAAAGAATCGAATTCAATCAAAACGAATCGATTCGAATGGAATAGAAAAGAATAGAATCGAATCGAAAAGAATCAAATCGAATCGAAAAGAATCGAATCGAAAAGAATTGAATCGAATCGAAAAGAAACGAATCGAACCGAATCAAAAAGAAAACAATCGAATCGAATCAAATACAAAAGAATCGCTTTGAATAGCATAGAATTGAAAAGAATCGAATCAATCGAATTGAAAACAATCGAATCGAAAAGAATCGAATCAAAAAAAGTCGAATCGAAACGAAAACAATCGAATCGAATCGAATCTAAAAGAATCGTATTGAATTGAATCGAGTCGAAAAGACTCGAATCAAAAAGACTCGAATCGAATTGAATCAAATCGAAAAGAATCTAATAGAAACCACTCGAACAGAATCAAATCGAAATGATTCAAAATGAATCGAATAGAATAGAATCGAAAAAATTCGAATAGAATCGAAACGAATCGAAACGAATTGAATCGAAGAGAATCGATTAGAATCGAAATGAAAAGAATCGTATTGAATCGAATCGAAAAGAATCAAATCAAATCGAATCGAAAGAATTGAATCAAATCGAAAAGAATCCAATCGAATCGAAAAGAATCGAACTGAATGGAATCAAATCGAAAAGAATCTAATCGAATCGAAAAGAATCGAATCCAATTTAATGGAATCGAAAAGAATCGAATTGAATCGAAAAGAATCGAAATGAAACAAATCAGATCAAATGGAAAAGCATCAAATCGAATTGAAAAGAATCGAATCGAATCGAAATGAATCGAATCAAAAAGACTCGAATCGAAAAGAATCGAATTGAAAAGAATCGAATCGAATCGAAAAGACTCGAATTGAATTAAAAATATCAAATCGAATCGAATCGCAAAGATTCGAATTGAAAAGACTCGAATTGAATAGAAAAAAATCGAATAGAAAAGAATCGAACCGAAAAGAAAAGAATCAAATTGAATCAGTCGATTAAATTCTAGTCGAATCGAATCAAAAAGAATGAAATCGAGTCGAATCGAATCGAAAAGAATCGAATCGAATCGAAAAGAATCGAATTGTATCTAATCAAAAAGAATCGAATCGTATCGACTCGAATCGAAAAGAATCCAATTGCATCATCGAATGGAAACTAATCGAATTGAATAGAATCGAAAAGAATCGAATCGAATCAAATCGAAAACAATCAAATTGAATTGATCGAAAAGAATCGAATTGAATCAAATCGAATCGAAATGAAAAGAATCGAATCGATTCAAATAGAAAAGAATCGAATCGAAAAGAATCAAATCGACACGAAAAGAATCGAATCGAATCAAAAAGTATCGAATTGATTCGAAAACATTCGAATCGAAAAGAATCGAATTGAAATGAATCCGATCGAAATGAAAAGAATCTACTCGATTCGAATCCAAAAGAATCGAATCCAAAAGAATCGAATCGAATCCAAAAGAATCGAATCGAATTGAATCAAAAGAAATGAATTGAATTGAATCAAAAAGGAACTAATCGAATCAAATTGAAAAAAATCGAATAGAATCAAATCGAATCAAAAAGAATCGAATTGAGGGATCCCTGGGTGGCGCAGCGGTTTAGCGCCTGCCTTTGGCCCAGGGCGCGATCCTGGAGACCCGGGATCGAATCCCACATCGGGCTCCCAGTGCATGGAGCCTGCTTCTCCCTCTGCCAGTGTCTCTGCCTCTCTCACTCTCTCTGTGACTATCATAAAAAAAAGAATCGAATTGAATCCAGTTGAAAAAAATCATAAAGAATCAAATCGAAAAGAATCGAATTCCATGTAACGAAAAGATTCGAATTGAAAAGATTCGAATCGAAACAAAAGAATCGAATCGAATCGACATGAATCAAAAAGAATCGAATCAAAACGAATCAAAAAGAAACAAATCAAGTAGAATCTAAAAGAATCGAATCGAATCAAATCGAAAAAATTCGAATAGAATTGAATCGAAAAGAATCAAAACGAATCGAACCGAAGAGAATCGATTCGAATCAAAATAAAAAGTATCGTATCAAATCGAATCGAAAAGTATCATATCAAATAGAATCGAAAGAATGGAATCAAATCTAAAACAATCGAATCGAATCGAAAAGAATCGGATTGAATGGAATCGAATCGAAAAGAATACAATAGAATAGAATCGAAAGAAATCGAATAGAATCAAATCAAATCAAAAAGAATCGAATTGAATTGATCCTAACCAAAATAAGCGAAATGAATCGACTCGAACCGAAAAAAATCAAATCGAAAAGAATCTAATCTCAACGAAAATAATCGAAATGAATAGAATCGAATTGAATCAAATCGAAAAGAATCGAATGGAATCCAATCGAAAAGAATCAAATGGATTCGAATCGAAACAAATTGAATCCAATCGAAAAGAATCTAATTGAATCGAATCGAAAAGAATCGAATTCAATCAAAACGAATCGATTCGAATGGAATAGAAAAGAATAGAATCGAATCGAAAAGAATCAAATCGAATCGAAAAGAATCGAATCGAAAAGAATTGAATCGAATCGAAAAGAAACGAATCGAACCGAATCAAAAAGAAAACAATCGAATCGAATCAAATACAAAAGAATCGCTTTGAATAGCATAGAATTGAAAAGAATCGAATCCATCGAATTGAAAACAATCGAATCGAAAAGAATCGAATCAAAAAAAGTCGAATCGAAACGAAAACAATCGAATCGAATCGAATCTAAAAGAATCGTATTGAATTGAATCGAGTCGAAAAGACTCGAATCAAAAAGACTCGAATCGAATTGAATCAAATCGAAAAGAATCTAATAGAAACCACTCGAACAGAATCAAATCGAAATGATTCAAAATGAATCGAATAGAATAGAATCGAAAAAATTCGAATAGAATCGAAATGAATCGAAACGAATTGAATCGAAGAGAATCGATTAGAATCGAAATGAAAAGAATCGTATTGAATCGAATCGAAAAGAATCAAATCAAATCGAATCGAAAGAATTGAATCAAATCGAAAAGAATCCAATCGAATCGAAAAGAATCGAACTGAATGGAATCAAATCGAAAAGAATCTAATCGAATCGAAAAGAATCGAATCAAATTTAATGGAATCGAAAAGAATCGAATTGAATCGAAAAGAATCGAAATGAAACAAATCAGATCAAATGGAAAAGCATCAAATCGAATTGAAAAGAATCGAATCGAATCGAAATGAATCGAATCAAAAAGACTCGAATCGAAAAGAATCGAATTGAAAAGAATCGAATCGAATCGAAAAGACTCGAATCGAATTAAAAATATCAAATCGAATCGAATCGCAAAGATTCGAATTGAAAAGACTCGAATTGAATAGAAAAAAATCGAATAGAAAAGAATCGAACCGAAAAGAAAAGAATCAAATTGAATCAGTCGATTAAATTCTAGTCGAATCGAATCAAAAAGAATGAAATCGAGTCGAATCGAATCGAAAAGAATCGAATCGAATCGAAAAGAATCGAATTGTATCTAATCAAAAAGAATCGAATCGTATCGACTCGAATCGAAAAGAATCCAATTGCATCATCGAATGGAAACTAATCGAATTGAATAGAATCGAAAAGAATCGAATCGAATCAAATCGAAAACAATCAAATTGAATTGATCGAAAAGAATCGAATTGAATCAAATCGAATCGAAATGAAAAGAATCGAATCGATTCAAATAGAAAAGAATCGAATCGAAAAGAATCAAATCGACACGAAAAGAATCGAATCGAATCAAAAAGTATCGAATTGATTCGAAAACATTCGAATCGAAAAGAATCGAATTGAAATGAATCCGATCGAAATGAAAAGAATCTTCTCGATTCGAATCCAAAAGAATCGAATCCAAAAGAATCGAATCGAATCCAAAAGAATCGAATCAAATTGAATCAAAAAAAATGAATTCAATTGAATCAAAAAGGAACTAATCGAATCAAATCGAAAAAAATCGAATAGAATCAAATCGAATCAAAAAGAATCGAATAGCTTCAAATAAAAAAGAATCGAATTGAGGGATCCCTGGGTGGCGCAGCGGTTTAGCGCCTGCCTTTGGCCCAGGGCGCGATCCTGGAGACCCGGGATCGAATCCCACATCGGGCTCCCGGTGCATGGAGCCTGCTTCTCCCTCTGCCAGTGTCTCTGCCTCTCTCACTCTCTCTGTGACTATCATAAAAAAAAGAATCGAATTGAATCGAGTTGAAAAACATCATAAAGAATCAAATCGAAAAGAATCGAATTCCATGTAACGAAAAGATTCGAATTGAAAAGATTCGAATCGAAACAAAAGAATCGAATCGAATCGACATGAATCAAAAAGAATCGAATCAAAACGAATCGAAAAGAAACAAATCAAGTAGAATCTAAAAGAATCGAATCGAATCAAATCGAAAAAATTCGAATAGAATTGAATCGAAAAGAATCAAAACGAATCGAACCGAAGAGAATCGATTCGAATCAAAATAAAAAGTATCGTATCAAATCGAATCGAAAAGAATCATATCAAAGAGAATCGAAAGAATGGAATCAAATCTAAAACAATCGAATCGAAAAGAATCGGATTGAATGGAATCGAATCGAAAAGAATACAATAGAATAGAATCGAAAGAAATCGAATAGAATCAAATCAAATAAAAAAGAATCGAATTGAATTGATCCTAACCAAAATAAGCGAAATGAATCGACTCGAACCGAAAAAAATCAAATCGAAAAGAATCTAATCTCAACGAAAATAATCGAAATGAATAGAATCGAATTGAATCAAATCGAAAAGAATCGAATGGAATCCAATCGAAAAGAATCAAATGGATTCGAATCGAAACAAATTGAATCCAATCGAAAAGAATCTAATTGAATCGAATCGAAAAGAATCGAATTCAATCAAAACGAATCGATTCGAATGGAATAGAAAAGAATAGAATCGAATCGAAAAGAATCAAATCGAATCGAAAAGAATCGAATCGAAAAGAATTGAATCGAATCGAAAAGAAACGAATCGAACCGAATCAAAAAGAAAACAATCGAATCGAATCAAATACAAAAGAATCGCTTTGAATAGCATAGAATTGAAAAGAATCGAATCAATCGAATTGAAAACAATCGAATCGAAAAGAATCGAATCAAAAAAAGTCGAATCGAAACGAAAACAATCGAATCGAATCGAATCTAAAAGAATCGTATTGAATTGAATCGAGTCGAAAAGACTCGAATCAAAAAGACTCGAATCGAATTGAATCAAATCGAAAAGAATCTAATAGAAACCACTCGAACAGAATCAAATCGAAATGATTCAAAATGAATCGAATAGAATAGAATCGAAAAAATTCGAATAGAATCGAAACGAATCGAAACGAATTGAATCGAAGAGAATCGATTAGAATCGAAATGAAAAGAATCGTATTGAATCGAATCGAAAAGAATCAAATCAAATCGAATCGAAAGAATTGAATCAAATCGAAAAGAATCCAATCGAATCGAAAAGAATCGAACTGAATGGAATCAAATCGAAAAGAATCTAATCGAATCGAAAAGAATCGAATCCAATTTAATGGAATCGAAAAGAATCGAATTGAATCGAAAAGAATCGAAATGAAACAAATCAGATCAAATGGAAAAGCATCAAATCGAATTGAAAAGAATCGAATCGAATCGAAATGAATCGAATCAAAAAGACTCGAATCGAAAAGAATCGAATTGAAAAGAATCGAATCGAATCGAAAAGACTCGAATCGAATTAAAACTATCAAATCGAATCGAATCGCAAAGATTCGAATTGAAAAGACTCGAATTGAATAGAAAAAAATCGAATAGAAAAGAATAGAACCGAAAAGAAAAGAATCAAATTGAATCAGTCGATTAAATTCTAGTCGAATCGAATCAAAAAGAATGAAATCGAGTCGAATCGAATCGAAAAGAATCGAATCGAATCGAAAAGAATCGAATTGTATCTAATCAAAAAGAATCGAATCGTATCGACTCGAATCGAAAAGAATCCAATTGCATCATCGAATGGAAACTAATCGAATTGAATAGAATCGAAAAGAATCGAATCGAATCAAATCGAAAACAATCAAATTGAATTGATCGAAAAGAATCGAATTGAATCAAATCGAATCGAAATGAAAAGAATCGAATCGATTCAAATAGAAAAGAATCGAATCGAAAAGAATCAAATCGACACGAAAAGAATCGAATCGAATCAAAAAGTATCGAATTGATTCGAAAACATTCGAATCGAAAAGAATCGAATTGAAATGAATCCGATCGAAATGAAAAGAATCTACTCGATTCGAATCCAAAAGAATCGAATCCAAAAGAATCGAATCGAATCCAAAAGAATCGAATCGAATTGAATCAAAAAAAATGAATTGAATTGAATCAAAAAGGAACTAATCGAATCAAATCGAAAAAAATCGAATAGAATCAAATCGAATCAAAAAGAATCGAATAGCTTCGAATAAAAAAGAATCGAATTGAGGGATCCCTGGGTGGCGCAGCGGTTTAGCGCCTGCCTTTGGCCCAGGGCGCGATCCTGGAGACCCGGGATCGAATCCCACATCGGGCTCCCGGTGCATGGAGCCTGCTTCTCCCTCTGCCAGTGTCTCTGCCTCTCTCACTCTCTCTGTGACTATCATAAAAAAAAGAATCGAATTGAATCGAGTTGAAAAACATCATAAAGAATCAAATCGAAAAGAATCGAATTCCATGTAACGAAAAGATTCGAATTGAAAAGATTCGAATCGAAACAAAAGAATCGAATCGAATCGACATGAATCAAAAAGAATCGAATCAAAACGAATCGAAAAGAAACAAATCAAGTAGAATCTAAAAGAATCGAATCGAATCAAATCGAAAAAATTCGAATAGAATTGAATCGAAAAGAATCAAAACGAATCGAACCGAAGAGAATCGATTCGAATCAAAATAAAAAGTATCGTATCAAATCGAATCGAAAGGAATCATATCAAAGAGAATCGAAAGAATGGAATCAAATCTAAAACAATCGAATCGAAAAGAATCGGATTGAATGGAATCGAATCGAAAAGAATACAATAGAATAGAATCGAAAGAAATCGAATAGAATCAAATCAAATCAAAAAGAATCGAATTGAATTGATCCTAACCAAAATAAGCGAAATGAATCGACTCGAACCGAAAAAAATCAAATCGAAAAGAATCTAATCTCAACGAAAATAATCGAAATGAATAGAATCGAATTGAATCAAATCGAAAAGAATCGAATGGAATCCAATCGAAAAGAATCAAATGGATTCGAATCGAAACAAATTGAATCCAATCGAAAAGAATCTAATTGAATCGAATCGAAAAGAATCGAATTCAATCAAAACGAATCGATTCGAATGGAATAGAAAAGAATAGACTAGAATCGAAAAGAATCAAATCGAATCGAAAAGAATCGAATCGAAAAGAATTGAATCGAATCGAAAAGAAACGAATCGAACCGAATCAAAAAGAAAACAATCGAATCGAATCAAATACAAAAGAATCGCTTTGAATAGCATAGAATTGAAAAGAATCGAATCCATCGAATTGAAAACAATCGAATCGAAAAGAATCGAATCAAAAAAAGTCGAATCGAAACGAAAACAATCGAATCGAATCGAATCTAAAAGAATCGTATTGAATTGAATCGAGTCGAAAAGACTCGAATCAAAAAGACTCGAATCGAATTGAATCAAATCGAAAAGAATCTAATAGAAACCACTCGAACAGAATCAAATCGAAATGATTCAAAATGAATCGAATAGAATAGAATCGAAAAAATTCGAATAGAATCGAAACGAATCGAAACGAATTGAATCGAAGAGAATCGATTAGAATCGAAATGAAAAGAATCGTATTGAATCGAATCGAAAAGAATCAAATCAAATCGAATCGAAAGAATTGAATCAAATCGAAAAGAATCCAATCGAATCGAAAAGAATCGAACTGAATGGAATCAAATCGAAAAGAATCTAATCGAATCGAAAAGAATCGAATCAAATTTAATGGAATCGAAAAGAATCGAATTGAATCGAAAAGAATCGAAATGAAACAAATCAGATCAAATGGAAAAGCATCAAATCGAATTGAAAAGAATCGAATCGAATCGAAATGAATCGAATCAAAAAGACTCGAATCGAAAAGAATCGAATTGAAAAGAATCGAATCGAATCGAAAAGACTCGAATCGAATTAAAACTATCAAATCGAATCGAATCGCAAAGATTCGAATTGAAAAGACTCGAATTGAATAGAAAAAAATCGAATAGAAAAGAATCGAACCGAAAAGAAAAGAATCAAATTGAATCAGTCGATTAAATTCTAGTCGAATCGAATCAAAAAGAATGAAATCGAGTCGAATCGAATCGAAAAGAATCGAATCGAATCGAAAAGAATCGAATTGTATCTAATCAAAAAGAATCGAATCGTATCGACTCGAATCGAAAAGAATCCAATTGCATCATCGAATGGAAACTAATCGAATTGAATAGAATCGAAAAGAATCGAATCGAATCAAATCGAAAACAATCAAATTGAATTGATCGAAAAGAATCGAATTGAATCAAATCGAATCGAAATGAAAAGAATCGAATCGATTCAAATAGAAAAGAATCGAATCGAAAAGAATCAAATCGACACGAAAAGAATCGAATCGAATCAAAAAGTATCGAATTGATTCGAAAACATTCGAATCGAAAAGAATCGAATTGAAATGAATCCGATCGAAATGAAAAGAATCTACTCGATTCGAATCCAAAAGAATCGAATCCAAAAGAATCGAATCGAATCCAAAAGAATCGAATCGAATTGAATCAAAAGAAATGAATTGAATTGAATCAAAAAGGAACTAATCGAATCAAATCGAAAAAAATCGAATAGAATCAAATCGAATCAAAAAGAATCGAATAGCTTCGAATAAAAAAGAATCGAATTGAGGGATCCCTGGGTGGCGCAGCGGTTTAGCGCCTGCCTTTGGCCCAGGGCGCGATCCTGGAGACCCGGGATCGAATCCCACATCGGGCTCCCGGTGCATGGAGCCTGCTTCTCCCTCTGCCAGTGTCTCTGCCTCTCTCACTCTCTCTGTGACTATCATAAAAAAAAGAATCGAATTGAATCGAGTTGAAAAACATCATAAAGAATCAAATCGAAAAGAATCGAATTCCATGTAACGAAAAGATTCGAATTGAAAAGATTCGAATCGAAACAAAAGAATCGAATCGAATCGACATGAATCAAAAAGAATCGAATCAAAACGAATCGAAAAGAAACAAATCAAGTAGAATCTAAAAGAATCGAATCGAATCAAATCGAAAAAATTCGAATAGAATTGAATCGAAAAGAATCAAAACGAATCGAACCGAAGAGAATCGATTCGAATCAAAATAAAAAGTATCGTATCAAATCGAATCGAAAGGAATCATATCAAAGAGAATCGAAAGAATGGAATCAAATCTAAAACAATCGAATCGAAAAGAATCGGATTGAATGGAATCGAATCGAAAAGAATACAATAGAATAGAATCGAAAGAAATCGAATAGAATCAAATCAAATCAAAAAGAATCGAATTGAATTGATCCTAACCAAAATAAGCGAAATGAATCGACTCGAACCGAAAAAAATCAAATCGAAAAGAATCTAATCTCAACGAAAATAATCGAAATGAATAGAATCGAATTGAATCAAATCGAAAAGAATCGAATGGAATCCAATCGAAAAGAATCAAATGGATTCGAATCGAAACAAATTGAATCCAATCGAAAAGAATCTAATTGAATCGAATCGAAAAGAATCGAATTCAATCAAAACGAATCGATTCGAATGGAATAGAAAAGAATAGAATCGAATCGAAAAGAATCAAATCGAATCGAAAAGAATCGAATCGAAAAGAATTGAATCGAATCGAAAAGAAACGAATCGAACCGAATCAAAAAGAAAACAATCGAATCGAATCAAATACAAAAGAATCGCTTTGAATAGCATAGAATTGAAAAGAATCGAATCAATCGAATTGAAAACAATCGAATCGAAAAGAATCGAATCAAAAAAAGTCGAATCGAAACGAAAACAATCGAATCGAATCGAATCTAAAAGAATCGTATTGAATTGAATCGAGTCGAAAAGACTCGAATCAAAAAGACTCGAATCGAATTGAATCAAATCGAAAAGAATCTAATAGAAACCACTCGAACAGAATCAAATCGAAATGATTCAAAATGAATCGAATAGAATAGAATCGAAAAAATTCGAATAGAATCGAAACGAATCGAAACGAATTGAATCGAAGAGAATCGATTAGAATCGAAATGAAAAGAATCGTATTGAATCGAATCGAAAAGAATCAAATCAAATCGAATCGAAAGAATTGAATCAAATCGAAAAGAATCCAATCGAATCGAAAAGAATCGAACTGAATGGAATCAAATCGAAAAGAATCTAATCGAATCGAAAAGAATCGAATCAAATTTAATGGAATCGAAAAGAATCGAATTGAATCGAAAAGAATCGAAATGAAACAAATCAGATCAAATGGAAAAGCATCAAATCGAATTGAAAAGAATCGAATCGAATCGAATCAAAATGAATCGAATCAAAAAGACTCGAATCGAAAAGAATCGAATTGAAAAGAATCGAATCGAATCGAAAAGACTCGAATCGAATTAAAACTATCAAATCGAATCGAATCGCAAAGATTCGAATTGAAAAGACTCGAATTGAATAGAAAAAAATCGAATAGAAAAGAATCGAACCGAAAAGAAAAGAATCAAATTGAATCAGTCGATTAAATTCTAGTCGAATCGAATCAAAAAGAATGAAATCGAGTCGAATCGAATCGAAAAGAATCGAATCGAATCGAAAAGAATCGAATTGTATCTAATCAAAAAGAATCGAATCGTATCGACTCGAATCGAAAAGAATCCAATTGCATCATCGAATGGAAACTAATCGAATTGAATAGAATCGAAAAGAATCGAATCGAATCAAATCGAAAACAATCAAATTGAATTGATCGAAAAGAATCGAATTGAATCAAATCGAATCGAAATGAAAAGAATCGAATCGATTCAAATAGAAAAGAATCGAATCGAAAAGAATCAAATCGACACGAAAAGAATCGAATCGAATCAAAAAGTATCGAATTGATTCGAAAACATTCGAATCGAAAAGAATCGAATTGAAATGAATCCGATCGAAATGAAAAGAATCTACTCGATTCGAATCCAAAAGAATCGAATCCAAAAGAATCGAATCGAATCCAAAAGAATCGAATCGAATTGAATCAAAAAAAATGAATTGAATTGAATCAAAAAGGAACTAATCGAATCAAATCGAAAAAAATCGAATAGAATCAAATCGAATCAAAAAGAATCGAATTGAGGGATCCCTGGGTGGCGCAGCGGTTTAGCGCCTGCCTTTGGCCCAGGGCGCGATCCTGGAGACCCGGGATCGAATCCCACATCGGGCTCCCGGTGCATGGAGCCTGCTTCTCCCTCTGCCAGTGTCTCTGCCTCTCTCACTCTCTCTGTGACTATCATAAAAAAAAGAATCGAATTGAATCCAGTTGAAAAAAATCATAAAGAATCAAATCGAAAAGAATCGAATTCCATGTAACGAAAAGATTCGAATTGAAAAGATTCGAATCGAAACAAAAGAATCGAATCGAATCGACATGAATCAAAAAGAATCGAATCAAAACGAATCGAAAAGAAACAAATCAAGTAGAATCTAAAAGAATCGAATCGAATCAAATCGAAAAAATTCGAATAGAATTGAATCGAAAAGAATCAAAACGAATCGAACCGAAGAGAATCGATTCGAATCAAAATAAAAAGTATCGTATCAAATCGAATCGAAAAGAATCATATCAAATAGAATCGAAAGAATGGAATCAAATCTAAAACAATCGAATCGAATCGAAAAGAATCGGATTGAATGGAATCGAATCGAAAAGAATACAATAGAATAGAATCGAAAGAAATCGAATAGAATCAAATCAAATCAAAAAGAATCGAATTGAATTGATCCTAACCAAAATAAGCGAAATGAATCGACTCGAACCGAAAAAAATCAAATCGAAAAGAATCTAATCTCAACGAAAATAATCGAAATGAATAGAATCGAATTGAATCAAATCGAAAAGAATCGAATGGAATCCAATCGAAAAGAATCAAATGGATTCGAATCGAAACAAATTGAATCCAATCGAAAAGAATCTAATTGAATCGAATCGAAAAGAATCGAATTCAATCAAAACGAATCGATTCGAATGGAATAGAAAAGAATAGAATCGAATCGAAAAGAATCAAATCGAATCGAAAAGAATCGAATCGAAAAGAATTGAATCGAATCGAAAAGAAACGAATCGAACCGAATCAAAAAGAAAACAATCGAATCGAATCAAATACAAAAGAATCGCTTTGAATAGCATAGAATTGAAAAGAATCGAATCAATCGAATTGAAAACAATCGAATCGAAAAGAATCGAATCAAAAAAAGTCGAATCGAAACGAAAACAATCGAATCGAATCGAATCTAAAAGAATCGTATTGAATTGAATCGAGTCGAAAAGACTCGAATCAAAAAGACTCGAATCGAATTGAATCAAATCGAAAAGAATCTAATAGAAACCACTCGAACAGAATCAAATCGAAATGATTCAAAATGAATCGAATAGAATAGAATCGAAAAAATTCGAATAGAATCGAAACGAATCGAAACGAATTGAATCGAAGAGAATCGATTAGAATCGAAATGAAAAGAATCGTATTGAATCGAATCGAAAAGAATCAAATCAAATCGAATCGAAAGAATTGAATCAAATCGAAAAGAATCCAATCGAATCGAAAAGAATCGAACTGAATGGAATCAAATCGAAAAGAATCTAATCGAATCGAAAAGAATCGAATCAAATTTAATGGAATCGAAAAGAATCGAATTGAATCGAAAAGAATCGAAATGAAACAAATCAGATCAAATGGAAAAGCATCAAATCGAATTGAAAAGAATCGAATCGAATCGAAATGAATCGAATCAAAAAGACTCGAATCGAAAAGAATCGAATTGAAAAGAATCGAATCGAATCGAAAAGACTCGAATCGAATTAAAACTATCAAATCGAATCGAATCGCAAAGATTCGAATTGAAAAGACTCGAATTGAATAGAAAAAAATCGAATAGAAAAGAATCGAACCGAAAAGAAAAGAATCAAATTGAATCAGTCGATTAAATTCTAGTCGAATCGAATCAAAAAGAATGAAATCGAGTCGAATCGAATCGAAAAGAATCGAATCGAATCGAAAAGAATCGAATTGTATCTAATCAAAAAGAATCGAATCGTATCGACTCGAATCGAAAAGAATCCAATTGCATCATCGAATGGAAACTAATCGAATTGAATAGAATCGAAAAGAATCGAATCGAATCAAATCGAAAACAATCAAATTGAATTGATCGAAAAGAATCGAATTGAATCAAATCGAATCGAAATGAAAAGAATCGAATCGATTCAAATAGAAAAGAATCGAATCGAAAAGAATCAAATCGACACGAAAAGAATCGAATCGAATCAAAAAGTATCGAATTGATTCGAAAACATTCGAATCAAAAAGAATCGAATTGAAATGAATCCGATCGAAATGAAAAGAATCTACTCGATTCGAATCCAAAAGAATCGAATCCAAAAGAATCGAATCGAATCCAAAAGAATCGAATCGAATTGAATCAAAAGAAATGAATTGATTTGAATCAAAAAGGAACTAATCGAATCAAATCGAAAAAAATCGAATAGAATCAAATCGAATCAAAAAGAATCGAATAGCTTCGAATAAAAAAGAATCGAATTGAGGGATCCCTGGGTGGCGCAGCGGTTTAGCGCCTGCCTTTGGCCCAGGGCGCGATCCTGGAGACCCGGGATCGAATCCCACATCGGGCTCCCGGTGCATGGAGCCTGCTTCTCCCTCTGCCTGTGTCTCGGCCTCTCTCACTCTCTCTGTGACTATCATAAAAAAAAGAATCGAATTGAATCCAGTTGAAAAAAATCATAAAGAATCAAATCGAAAAGAATCGAATTCCATGTAACGAAAAGATTCGAATTGAAAAGATTCGAATCGAAACAAAAGAATCGAATCGAATCGACATGAATCAAAAAGAATCGAATCAAAACGAATCGAAAAGAAACAAATCAAGTAGAATCTAAAAGAATCGAATCGAATCAAATCGAAAAAATTCGAATAGAATTGAATCGAAAAGAATCAAAACGAATCGAACCGAAGAGAATCGATTCGAATCAAAATAAAAAGTATCGTATCAAATCGAATCGAAAAGAATCATATCAAAGAGAATCGAAAGAATGGAATCAAATCTAAAACAATCGAATCGAATCGAAAAGAATCGGATTGAATGGAATCGAATCGAAAAGAATACAATAGAATAGAATCGAAAGAAATCGAATAGAATCAAATCAAATCAAAAAGAATCAAATTGAATTGATCCTAACCAAAATAAGCGAAATGAATCGACTCGAACCGAAAAAAATCAAATCGAAAAGAATCTAATCTCAACGAAAATAATCGAAATGAATAGAATCGAATTGAATCAAATCGAAAAGAATCGAATGGAATCCAATCGAAAAGAATCAAATGGATTCGAATCGAAACAAATTGAATCCAATCGAAAAGAATCTAATTGAATCGAATCGAAAAGAATCGAATTCAATCAAAACGAATCGATTCGAATGGAATAGAAAAGAATAGAATCGAATCGAAAAGAATCAAATCGAATCGAAAAGAATCGAATCGAAAAGAATTGAATCGAATCGAAAAGAAACAAATCGAACCGAATCAAAAAGAAAACAATCGAATCGAATCAAATACAAAAGAATCGCTTTGAATAGCATAGAATTGAAAAGAATCGAATCAATCGAATTGAAAACAATCGAATCGAAAAGAATCGAATCAAAAAAAGTCGAATCGAAACGAAAACAATCGAATCGAATCGAATCTAAAAGAATCGTATTGAATTGAATCGAGTCGAAAAGACTCGAATCAAAAAGACTCGAATCGAATTGAATCAAATCGAAAAGAATCTAATAGAAACCACTCGAACAGAATCAAATCGAAATGATTCAAAATGAATCGAATAGAATAGAATCGAAAAAATTCGAATAGAATCGAAACGAATCGAAACGAATTGAATCGAAGAGAATCGATTAGAATCGAAATGAAAAGAATCGTATTGAATCGAATCGAAAAGAATCAAATCAAATCGAATCGAAAGAATTGAATCAAATCGAAAAGAATCCAATCGAATCGAAAAGAATCGAAATGAAACAAATCAGATCAAATGGAAAAGCATCAAATCGAATTGAAAAGAATCGAATCGAATCGAAATGAATCGAATCAAAAAGACTCGAATCGAAAAGAATCGAATTGAAAAGAATCGAATCGAATCGAAAAGACTCGAATCGAATTAAAACTATCAAATCGAATCGAATCGCAAAGATTCGAATTGAAAAGACTCGAATTGAATAGAAAAAAATCGAATAGAAAAGAATCGAACCGAAAAGAAAAGAATCAAATTGAATCAGTCGATTAAATTCTAGTCGAATCGAATCAAAAAGAATGAAATCGAGTCGAATCGAATCGAAAAGAATCGAATCGAATCGAAAAGAATCGAATTGTATCTAATCAAAAAGAATCGAATCGTATCGACTCGAATCGAAAAGAATCCAATTGCATCATCGAATGGAAACTAATCGAATTGAATAGAATCGAAAAGAATCGAATCGAATCAAATCGAAAACAATCAAATTGAATTGATCGAAAAGAATCGAATTGAATCAAATCGAATCGAAATGAAAAGAATCGAATCGATTCAAATAGAAAAGAATCGAATCGAAAAGAATCAAATCGACACGAAAAGAATCGAATCGAATCAAAAAGTATCGAATTGATTCGAAAACATTCGAATCGAAAAGAATCGAATTGAAATGAATCCGATCGAAATGAAAAGAATCTACTCGATTCGAATCCAAAAGAATCGAATCCAAAAGAATCGAATCGAATTGAATCAAAAGAAATGAATTGAATTGAATCAAAAAGGAACTAATCGAATCAAATTGAAAAAAATCGAATAGAATCAAATCGAATCAAAAAGAATCGAATTGAGGGATCCCTGGGTGGCGCAGCGGTTTAGCGCCTGCCTTTGGCCCAGGGCGCGATCCTGGAGACCCGGGATCGAATCCCACATCGGGCTCCCAGTGCATGGAGCCTGCTTCTCCCTCTGCCAGTGTCTCTGCCTCTCTCACTCTCTCTGTGACTATCATAAAAAAAAGAATCGAATTGAATCCAGTTGAAAAAAATCATAAAGAATCAAATCGAAAAGAATCGAATTCCATGTAACGAAAAGATTCGAATTGAAAAGATTCGAATCGAAACAAAAGAATCGAATCGAATCGACATGAATCAAAAAGAATCGAATCAAAACGAATCGAAAAGAAACAAATCAAGTAGAATCTAAAAGAATCGAATCGAATCAAATCGAAAAAATTCGAATAGAATTGAATCGAAAAGAATCAAAACGAATCGAACCGAAGAGAATCGATTCGAATCAAAATAAAAAGTATCGTATCAAATCGAATCGAAAAGAATCATATCAAATAGAATCGAAAGAATGGAATCAAATCTAAAACAATCGAATCGAATCGAAAAGAATCGGATTGAATGGAATCGAATCGAAAAGAATACAATAGAATAGAATCGAAAGAAATCGAATAGAATCAAATCAAATCAAAAAGAATCGAATTGAATTGATCCTAACCAAAATAAGCGAAATGAATCGACTCGAACCGAAAAAAATCAAATCGAAAAGAATCTAATCTCAACGAAAATAATCGAAATGAATAGAATCGAATTGAATCAAATCGAAAAGAATCGAATGGAATCCAATCGAAAAGAATCAAATGGATTCGAATCGAAACAAATTGAATCCAATCGAAAAGAATCTAATTGAATCGAATCGAAAAGAATCGAATTCAATCAAAACGAATCGATTCGAATGGAATAGAAAAGAATAGAATCGAATCGAAAAGAATCAAATCGAATCGAAAAGAATCGAATCGAAAAGAATTGAATCGAATCGAAAAGAAACGAATCGAACCGAATCAAAAAGAAAACAATCGAATCGAATCAAATACAAAAGAATCGCTTTGAATAGCATAGAATTGAAAAGAATCGAATCAATCGAATTGAAAACAATCGAATCGAAAAGAATCGAATCAAAAAAAGTCGAATCGAAACGAAAACAATCGAATCGAATCGAATCTAAAAGAATCGTATTGAATTGAATCGAGTCGAAAAGACTCGAATCAAAAAGACTCGAATCGAATTGAATCAAATCGAAAAGAATCTAATAGAAACCACTCGAACAGAATCAAATCGAAATGATTCAAAATGAATCGAATAGAATAGAATCGAAAAAATTCGAATAGAATCGAAACGAATCGAAACGAATTGAATCGAAGAGAATCGATTAGAATCGAAATGAAAAGAATCGTATTGAATCGAATCGAAAAGAATCAAATCAAATCGAATCGAAAGAATTGGATCAAATCGAAAAGAATCCAATCGAATCGAAAAGAATCGAACTGAATGGAATCAAATCGAAAAGAATCTAATCGAATCGAAAAGAATCGAATCCAATTTAATGGAATCGAAAAGAATCGAATTGAATCGAAAAGAATCGAAATGAAACAAATCAGATCAAATGGAAAAGCATCAAATCGAATTGAAAAGAATCGAATCGAATCGAAATGAATCGAATCAAAAAGACTCGAATCGAAAAGAATCGAATTGAAAAGAATCGAATCGAATCGAAAAGACTCGAATCGAATTAAAAATATCAAATCGAATCGAATCGCAAAGATTCGAATTGAAAAGACTCGAATTGAATAGAAAAAAATCGAATAGAAAAGAATCGAACCGAAAAGAAAAGAATCAAATTGAATCAGTCGATTAAATTCTAGTCGAATCGAATCAAAAAGAATGAAATCGAGTCGAATCGAATCGAAAAGAATCGAATCGAATCGAAAAGAATCGAATTGTATCTAATCAAAAAGAATCGAATCGTATCGACTCGAATCGAAAAGAATCCAATTGCATCATCGAATGGAAACTAATCGAATTGAATAGAATCGAAAAGAATCGAATCGAATCAAATCGAAAACAATCAAATTGAATTGATCGAAAAGAATCGAATTGAATCAAATCGAATCGAAATGAAAAGAATCGAATCGATTCAAATAGAAAAGAATCGAATCGAAAAGAATCAAATCGACACGAAAAGAATCGAATCGAATCAAAAAGTATCGAATTGATTCGAAAACATTCGAATCGAAAAGAATCGAATTGAAATGAATCCGATCGAAATGAAAAGAATCTACTCGATTCGAATCCAAAAGAATCGAATCCAAAAGAATCGAATCGAATCCAAAAGAATCGAATCGAATTGAATCAAAAAAAATGAATTGAATTGAATCAAAAAGGAACTAATCGAATCAAATCGAAAAAAATCGAATAGAATCAAATCGAATCAAAAAGAATCGAATAGCTTCGAATAAAAAAGAATCGAATTGAGGGATCCCTGGGTGGCGCAGCGGTTTAGCGCCTGCCTTTGGCCCAGGGCGCGATCCTGGAGACCCGGGATCGAATCCCACATCGGGCTCCCGGTGCATGGAGCCTGCTTCTCCCTCTGCCAGTGTCTCTGCCTCTCTCACTCTCTCTGTGACTATCATAAAAAAAAGAATCGAATTGAATCCAGTTGAAAAAAATCATAAAGAATCAAATCGAAAAGAATCGAATTCCATGTAACGAAAAGATTCGAATTGAAAAGATTCGAATCGAAACAAAAGAATCGAATCGAATCGACATGAATCAAAAAGAATCGAATCAAAACGAATCAAAAAGAAACAAATCAAGTAGAATCTAAAAGAATCGAATCGAATCAAATCGAAAAAATTCGAATAGAATTGAATCGAAAAGAATCAAAACGAATCGAACCGAAGAGAATCGATTCGAATCAAAATAAAAAGTATCGTATCAAATCGAATCGAAAAGAATCATATCAAATAGAATCGAAAGAATGGAATCAAATCTAAAACAATCGAATCGAATCGAAAAGAATCGGATTGAATGGAATCGAATCGAAAAGAATACAATAGAATAGAATCGAAAGAAATCGAATAGAATCAAATCAAATCAAAAAGAATCGAATTGAATTGATCCTAACCAAAATAAGCGAAATGAATCGACTCGAACCGAAAAAAATCAAATCGAAAAGAATCTAATCTCAACGAAAATAATCGAAATGAATAGAATCGAATTGAATCAAATCGAAAAGAATCGAATGGAATCCAATCGAAAAGAATCAAATGGATTCGAATCGAAACAAATTGAATCCAATCGAAAAGAATCTAATTGAATCGAATCGAAAAGAATCGAATTCAATCAAAACGAATCGATTCGAATGGAATAGAAAAGAATAGAATCGAATCGAAAAGAATCAAATCGAATCGAAAAGAATCGAATCGAAAAGAATTGAATCGAATCGAAAAGAAACGAATCGAACCGAATCAAAAAGAAAACAATCGAATCGAATCAAATACAAAAGAATCGCTTTGAATAGCATAGAATTGAAAAGAATCGAATCAATCGAATTGAAAACAATCGAATCGAAAAGAATCGAATCAAAAAAAGTCGAATCGAAACGAAAACAATCGAATCGAATCGAATCTAAAAGAATCGTATTGAATTGAATCGAGTCGAAAAGACTCGAATCAAAAAGACTCGAATCGAATTGAATCAAATCGAAAAGAATCTAATAGAAACCACTCGAACAGAATCAAATCGAAATGATTCAAAATGAATCGAATAGAATAGAATCGAAAAAATTCGAATAGAATCGAAACGAATCGAAACGAATTGAATCGAAGAGAATCGATTAGAATCGAAATGAAAAGAATCGTATTGAATCGAATCGAAAAGAATCAAATCAAATCGAATCGAAAGAATTGAATCAAATCGAAAAGAATCCAATCGAATCGAAAAGAATCGAACTGAATGGAATCAAATCGAAAAGAATCTAATCGAATCGAAAAGAATCGAATCCAATTTAATGGAATCGAAAAGAATCGAATTGAATCGAAAAGAATCGAAATGAAACAAATCAGATCAAATGGAAAAGCATCAAATCGAATTGAAAAGAATCGAATCGAATCGAAATGAATCGAATCAAAAAGACTCGAATCGAAAAGAATCGAATTGAAAAGAATCGAATCGAATCGAAAAGACTCGAATCGAATTAAAAATATCAAATCGAATCGAATCGCAAAGATTCGAATTGAAAAGACTCGAATTGAATAGAAAAAAATCGAATAGAAAAGAATCGAACCGAAAAGAAAAGAATCAAATTGAATCAGTCGATTAAATTCTAGTCGAATCGAATCAAAAAGAATGAAATCGAGTCGAATCGAATCGAAAAGAATCGAATCGAATCGAAAAGAATCGAATTGTATCTAATCAAAAAGAATCGAATCGTATCGACTCGAATCGAAAAGAATCCAATTGCATCATCGAATGGAAACTAATCGAATTGAATAGAATCGAAAAGAATCGAATCGAATCAAATCGAAAACAATCAAATTGAATTGATCGAAAAGAATCGAATTGAATCAAATCGAATCGAAATGAAAAGAATCGAATCGATTCAAATAGAAAAGAATCGAATCGAAAAGAATCAAATCGACACGAAAAGAATCGAATCGAATCAAAAAGTATCGAATTGATTCGAAAACATTCGAATCGAAAAGAATCGAATTGAAATGAATCCGATCGAAATGAAAAGAATCTACTCGATTCGAATCCAAAAGAATCGAATCCAAAAGAATCGAATCGAATCCAAAAGAATCGAATCGAATTGAATCAAAAGAAATGAATTGAATTGAATCAAAAAGGAACTAATCGAATCAAATTGAAAAAAATCGAATAGAATCAAATCGAATCAAAAAGAATCGAATTGAGGGATCCCTGGGTGGCGCAGCGGTTTAGCGCCTGCCTTTGGCCCAGGGCGCGATCCTGGAGACCCGGGATCGAATCCCACATCGGGCTCCCAGTGCATGGAGCCTGCTTCTCCCTCTGCCAGTGTCTCTGCCTCTCTCACTCTCTCTGTGACTATCATAAAAAAAAGAATCGAATTGAATCCAGTTGAAAAAAATCATAAAGAATCAAATCGAAAAGAATCGAATTCCATGTAACGAAAAGATTCGAATTGAAAAGATTCGAATCGAAACAAAAGAATCGAATCGAATCGACATGAATCAAAAAGAATCGAATCAAAACGAATCAAAAAGAAACAAATCAAGTAGAATCTAAAAGAATCGAATCGAATCAAATCGAAAAAATTCGAATAGAATTGAATCGAAAAGAATCAAAACGAATCGAACCGAAGAGAATCGATTCGAATCAAAATAAAAAGTATCGTATCAAATCGAATCGAAAAGAATCATATCAAATAGAATCGAAAGAATGGAATCAAATCTAAAACAATCGAATCGAATCGAAAAGAATCGGATTGAATGGAATCGAATCGAAAAGAATACAATAGAATAGAATCGAAAGAAATCGAATAGAATCAAATCAAATCAAAAAGAATCGAATTGAATTGATCCTAACCAAAATAAGCGAAATGAATCGACTCGAACCGAAAAAAATCAAATCGAAAAGAATCTAATCTCAACGAAAATAATCGAAATGAATAGAATCGAATTGAATCAAATCGAAAAGAATCGAATGGAATCCAATCGAAAAGAATCAAATGGATTCGAATCGAAACAAATTGAATCCAATCGAAAAGAATCTAATTGAATCGAATCGAAAAGAATCGAATTCAATCAAAACGAATCGATTCGAATGGAATAGAAAAGAATAGAATCGAATCGAAAAGAATCAAATCGAATCGAAAAGAATCGAATCGAAAAGAATTGAATCGAATCGAAAAGAAACGAATCGAACCGAATCAAAAAGAAAACAATCGAATCGAATCAAATACAAAAGAATCGCTTTGAATAGCATAGAATTGAAAAGAATCGAATCAATCGAATTGAAAACAATCGAATCGAAAAGAATCGAATCAAAAAAAGTCGAATCGAAACGAAAACAATCGAATCGAATCGAATCTAAAAGAATCGTATTGAATTGAATCGAGTCGAAAAGACTCGAATCAAAAAGACTCGAATCGAATTGAATCAAATCGAAAAGAATCTAATAGAAACCACTCGAACAGAATCAAATCGAAATGATTCAAAATGAATCGAATAGAATAGAATCGAAAAAATTCGAATAGAATCGAAACGAATCGAAACGAATTGAATCGAAGAGAATCGATTAGAATCGAAATGAAAAGAATCGTATTGAATCGAATCGAAAAGAATCAAATCAAATCGAATCGAAAGAATTGAATCAAATCGAAAAGAATCCAATCGAATCGAAAAGAATCGAACTGAATGGAATCAAATCGAAAAGAATCTAATCGAATCGAAAAGAATCGAATCCAATTTAATGGAATCGAAAAGAATCGAATTGAATCGAAAAGAATCGAAATGAAACAAATCAGATCAAATGGAAAAGCATCAAATCGAATTGAAAAGAATCGAATCGAATCGAAATGAATCGAATCAAAAAGACTCGAATCGAAAAGAATCGAATTGAAAAGAATCGAATCGAATCGAAAAGACTCGAATCGAATTAAAAATATCAAATCGAATCGAATCGCAAAGATTCGAATTGAAAAGACTCGAATTGAATAGAAAAAAATCGAATAGAAAAGAATCGAACCGAAAAGAAAAGAATCAAATTGAATCAGTCGATTAAATTCTAGTCGAATCGAATCAAAAAGAATGAAATCGAGTCGAATCGAATCGAAAAGAATCGAATCGAATCGAAAAGAATCGAATTGTATCTAATCAAAAAGAATCGAATCGTATCGACTCGAATCGAAAAGAATCCAATTGCATCATCGAATGGAAACTAATCGAATTGAATAGAATCGAAAAGAATCGAATCGAATCAAATCGAAAACAATCAAATTGAATTGATCGAAAAGAATCGAATTGAATCAAATCGAATCGAAATGAAAAGAATCGAATCGATTCAAATAGAAAAGAATCGAATCGAAAAGAATCAAATCGACACGAAAAGAATCGAATCGAATCAAAAAGTATCGAATTGATTCGAAAACATTCGAATCGAAAAGAATCGAATTGAAATGAATCCGATCGAAATGAAAAGAATCTACTCGATTCGAATCCAAAAGAATCGAATCCAAAAGAATCGAATCGAATCCAAAAGAATCGAATCGAATTGAATCAAAAGAAATGAATTGAATTGAATCAAAAAGGAACTAATCGAATCAAATTGAAAAAAATCGAATAGAATCAAATCGAATCAAAAAGAATCGAATTGAGGGATCCCTGGGTGGCGCAGCGGTTTAGCGCCTGCCTTTGGCCCAGGGCGCGATCCTGGAGACCCGGGATCGAATCCCACATCGGGCTCCCAGTGCATGGAGCCTGCTTCTCCCTCTGCCAGTGTCTCTGCCTCTCTCACTCTCTCTGTGACTATCATAAAAAAAAGAATCGAATTGAATCCAGTTGAAAAAAATCATAAAGAATCAAATCGAAAAGAATCGAATTCCATGTAACGAAAAGATTCGAATTGAAAAGATTCGAATCGAAACAAAAGAATCGAATCGAATCGACATGAATCAAAAAGAATCGAATCAAAACGAATCAAAAAGAAACAAATCAAGTAGAATCTAAAAGAATCGAATCGAATCAAATCGAAAAAATTCGAATAGAATTGAATCGAAAAGAATCAAAACGAATCGAACCGAAGAGAATCGATTCGAATCAAAATAAAAAGTATCGTATCAAATCGAATCGAAAAGTATCATATCAAATAGAATCGAAAGAATGGAATCAAATCTAAAACAATCGAATCGAATCGAAAAGAATCGGATTGAATGGAATCGAATCGAAAAGAATACAATAGAATAGAATCGAAAGAAATCGAATAGAATCAAATCAAATCAAAAAGAATCGAATTGAATTGATCCTAACCAAAATAAGCGAAATGAATCGACTCGAACCGAAAAAAATCAAATCGAAAAGAATCTAATCTCAACGAAAATAATCGAAATGAATAGAATCGAATTGAATCAAATCGAAAAGAATCGAATGGAATCCAATCGAAAAGAATCAAATGGATTCGAATCGAAACAAATTGAATCCAATCGAAAAGAATCTAATTGAATCGAATCGAAAAGAATCGAATTCAATCAAAACGAATCGATTCGAATGGAATAGAAAAGAATAGAATCGAATCGAAAAGAATCAAATCGAATCGAAAAGAATCGAATCGAAAAGAATTGAATCGAATCGAAAAGAAACGAATCGAACCGAATCAAAAAGAAAACAATCGAATCGAATCAAATACAAAAGAATCGCTTTGAATAGCATAGAATTGAAAAGAATCGAATCCATCGAATTGAAAACAATCGAATCGAAAAGAATCGAATCAAAAAAAGTCGAATCGAAACGAAAACAATCGAATCGAATCGAATCTAAAAGAATCGTATTGAATTGAATCGAGTCGAAAAGACTCGAATCAAAAAGACTCGAATCGAATTGAATCAAATCGAAAAGAATCTAATAGAAACCACTCGAACAGAATCAAATCGAAATGATTCAAAATGAATCGAATAGAATAGAATCGAAAAAATTCGAATAGAATCGAAACGAATCGAAACGAATTGAATCGAAGAGAATCGATTAGAATCGAAATGAAAAGAATCGTATTGAATCGAATCGAAAAGAATCAAATCAAATCGAATCGAAAGAATTGAATCAAATCGAAAAGAATCCAATCGAATCGAAAAGAATCGAACTGAATGGAATCAAATCGAAAAGAATCTAATCGAATCGAAAAGAATCGAATCCAATTTAATGGAATCGAAAAGAATCGAATTGAATCGAAAAGAATCGAAATGAAACAAATCAGATCAAATGGAAAAGCATCAAATCGAATTGAAAAGAATCGAATCGAATCGAAATGAATCGAATCAAAAAGACTCGAATCGAAAAGAATCGAATTGAAAAGAATCGAATCGAATCGAAAAGACTCGAATCGAATTAAAAATATCAAATCGAATCGAATCGCAAAGATTCGAATTGAAAAGACTCGAATTGAATAGAAAAAAATCGAATAGAAAAGAATCGAACCGAAAAGAAAAGAATCAAATTGAATCAGTCGATTAAATTCTAGTCGAATCGAATCAAAAAGAATGAAATCGAGTCGAATCGAATCGAAAAGAATCGAATCGAATCGAAAAGAATCGAATTGTATCTAATCAAAAAGAATCGAATCGTATCGACTCGAATCGAAAAGAATCCAATTGCATCATCGAATGGAAACTAATCGAATTGAATAGAATCGAAAAGAATCGAATCGAATCAAATCGAAAACAATCAAATTGAATTGATCGAAAAGAATCGAATTGAATCAAATCGAATCGAAATGAAAAGAATCGAATCGATTCAAATAGAAAAGAATCGAATCGAAAAGAATCAAATCGACACGAAAAGAATCGAATCGAATCAAAAAGTATCGAATTGATTCGAAAACATTCGAATCGAAAAGAATCGAATTGAAATGAATCCGATCGAAATGAAAAGAATCTACTCGATTCGAATCCAAAAGAATCGAATCCAAAAGAATCGAATCGAATCCAAAAGAATCGAATCGAATTGAATCAAAAGAAATGAATTGAATTGAATCAAAAAGGAACTAATCGAATCAAATCGAAAAAAAATCGAATAGAATCAAATCGAATCAAAAAGAATCGAATAGCTTCGAATAAAAAAGAATCGAATTGAGGGATCCCTGGGTGGCGCAGCGGTTTAGCGCCTGCCTTTGGCCCAGGGCGCGATCCTGGAGACCCGGGATCGAATCCCACATCGGGCTCCCGGTGCATGGAGCCTGCTTCTCCCTCTGCCAGTGTCTCTGCCTCTCTCACTCTCTCTGTGACTATCATAAAAAAAAAGAATCGAATTGAATCCAGTTGAAAAAAATCATAAAGAATCAAATCGAAAAGAATCGAATTCCATGTAACGAAAAGATTCGAATTGAAAAGATTCGAATCGAAACAAAAGAATCGAATCGAATCGACATGAATCAAAAAGAATCGAATCAAAACGAATCGAAAAGAAACAAATCAAGTAGAATCTAAAAGAATCGAATCGAATCAAATCGAAAAAATTCGAATAGAATTGAATCGAAAAGAATCAAAACGAATCGAACCGAAGAGAATCGATTCGAATCAAAATAAAAAGTATCGTATCAAATCGAATCGAAAAGAATCATATCAAAGAGAATCGAAAGAATGGAATCAAATCTAAAACAATCGAATCGAATCGAAAAGAATCGGATTGAATGGAATCGAATCGAAAAGAATACAATAGAATAGAATCGAAAGAAATCGAATAGAATCAAATCAAATCAAAAAGAATCGAATTGAATTGATCTTAACCAAAATAAGCGAAATGAATCGACTCGAACCGAAAAAAATCAAATCGAAAAGAATCTAATCTCAACGAAAATAATCGAAATGAATAGAATCGAATTGAATCAAATCGAAAAGAATCGAATGGAATCCAATCGAAAAGAATCAAATGGATTCGAATCGAAACAAATTGAATCCAATCGAAAAGAATCTAATTGAATCGAATCGAAAAGAATCGAATTCAATCAAAACGAATCGATTCGAATGGAATAGAAAAGAATAGAATCGAATCGAAAAGAATCAAATCGAATCGAAAAGAATCGAATCGAAAAGAATTGAATCGAATCGAAAAGAAACGAATCGAACCGAATCAAAAAGAAAACAATCGAATCGAATCAAATACAAAAGAATCGCTTTGAATAGCATAGAATTGAAAAGAATCGAATCAATCAAATTGAAAACAATCGAATCGAAAAGAATCGAATCAAAAAAAGTCGAATCGAAACGAAAACAATCGAATCGAATCGAATCTAAAAGAATCGTATTGAATTGAATCGAGTCGAAAAGACTCGAATCAAAAAGACTCGAATCGAATTGAATCAAATCGAAAAGAATCTAATAGAAACCACTCGAACAGAATCAAATCGAAATGATTCAAAATGAATCGAATAGAATAGAATCGAAAAAATTCGAATAGAATCGAAACGAATCGAAACGAATTGAATCGAAGAGAATCGATTAGAATCGAAATGAAAAGAATCGTATTGAATCGAATCGAAAAGAATCAAATCAAATCGAATCGAAAGAATTGAATCAAATCGAAAAGAATCCAATCGAATCGAAAAGAATCGAACTGAATGGAATCAAATCGAAAAGAATCTAATCGAATCGAAAAGAATCGAATCCAATTTAATGGAATCGAAAAGAATCGAATTGAATCGAAAAGAATCGAAATGAAACAAATCAGATCAAATGGAAAAGCATCAAATCGAATTGAAAAGAATCGAATCGAATCGAAATGAATCGAATCAAAAAGACTCGAATCGAAAAGAATCGAATTGAAAAGAATCGAATCGAATCGAAAAGACTCGAATCGAATTAAAAATATCAAATCGAATCGAATCGCAAAGATTCGAATTGAAAAGACTCGAATTGAATAGAAAAAAATCGAATAGAAAAGAATCGAACCGAAAAGAAAAGAATCAAATTGAATCAGTCGATTACATTCTAGTCGAATCGAATCAAAAAGAATGAAATCGAGTCGAATCGAATCGAAAAGAATCGAATCGAATCGAAAAGAATCGAATTGTATCTAATCAAAAAGAATCGAATCGTATCGACTCGAATCGAAAAGAATCCAATTGCATCATCGAATGGAAACTAATCGAATTGAATAGAATCGAAAAGAATCGAATCGAATCAAATCGAAAACAATCAAATTGAATTGATCGAAAAGAATCGAATTGAATCAAATCGAATCGAAATGAAAAGAATCGAATCGATTCAAATAGAAAAGAATCGAATCGAAAAGAATCAAATCGACACGAAAAGAATCGAATCGAATCAAAAAGTATCGAATTGATTCGAAAACATTCGAATCGAAAAGAATCGAATTGAAATGAATCCGATCGAAATGAAAAGAATCTACTCGATTCGAATCCAAAAGAATCGAATCCAAAAGAATCGAATCGAATCCAAAAGAATCGAATCGAATTGAATCAAAAGAAATGAATTGAATTGAATCAAAAAGGAACTAATCGAATCAAATTGAAAAAAATCGAATAGAATCAAATCGAATCAAAAAGAATCGAATTGAGGGATCCCTGGGTGGCGCAGCGGTTTAGCGCCTGCCTTTGGCCCAGGGCGCGATCCTGGAGACCCGGGATCGAATCCCACATCGGGCTCCCAGTGCATGGAGCCTGCTTCTCCCTCTGCCAGTGTCTCTGCCTCTCTCACTCTCTCTGTGACTATCATAAAAAAAAGAATCGAATTGAATCCAGTTGAAAAAAATCATAAAGAATCAAATCGAAAAGAATCGAATTCCATGTAACGAAAAGATTCGAATTGAAAAGATTCGAATCGAAACAAAAGAATCGAATCGAATCGACATGAATCAAAAAGAATCGAATCAAAACGAATCAAAAAGAAACAAATCAAGTAGAATCTAAAAGAATCGAATCGAATCAAATCGAAAAAATTCGAATAGAATTGAATCGAAAAGAATCAAAACGAATCGAACCGAAGAGAATCGATTCGAATCAAAATAAAAAGTATCGTATCAAATCGAATCGAAAAGTATCATATCAAATAGAATCGAAAGAATGGAATCAAATCTAAAACAATCGAATCGAATCGAAAAGAATCGGATTGAATGGAATCGAATCGAAAAGAATACAATAGAATAGAATCGAAAGAAATCGAATAGAATCAAATCAAATCAAAAAGAATCGAATTGAATTGATCCTAACCAAAATAAGCGAAATGAATCGACTCGAACCGAAAAAAATCAAATCGAAAAGAATCTAATCTCAACGAAAATAATCGAAATGAATAGAATCGAATTGAATCAAATCGAAAAGAATCGAATGGAATCCAATCGAAAAGAATCAAATGGATTCGAATCGAAACAAATTGAATCCAATCGAAAAGAATCTAATTGAATCGAATCGAAAAGAATCGAATTCAATCAAAACGAATCGATTCGAATGGAATAGAAAAGAATAGAATCGAATCGAAAAGAATCAAATCGAATCGAAAAGAATCGAATCGAAAAGAATTGAATCGAATCGAAAAGAAACGAATCGAACCGAATCAAAAAGAAAACAATCGAATCGAATCAAATACAAAAGAATCGCTTTGAATAGCATAGAATTGAAAAGAATCGAATCCATCGAATTGAAAACAATCGAATCGAAAAGAATCGAATCAAAAAAAGTCGAATCGAAACGAAAACAATCGAATCGAATCGAATCTAAAAGAATCGTATTGAATTGAATCGAGTCGAAAAGACTCGAATCAAAAAGACTCGAATCGAATTGAATCAAATCGAAAAGAATCTAATAGAAACCACTCGAACAGAATCAAATCGAAATGATTCAAAATGAATCGAATAGAATAGAATCGAAAAAATTCGAATAGAATCGAAACGAATCGAAACGAATTGAATCGAAGAGAATCGATTAGAATCGAAATGAAAAGAATCGTATTGAATCGAATCGAAAAGAATCAAATCAAATCGAATCGAAAGAATTGAATCAAATCGAAAAGAATCCAATCGAATCGAAAAGAATCGAACTGAATGGAATCAAATCGAAAAGAATCTAATCGAATCGAAAAGAATCGAATCAAATTTAATGGAATCGAAAAGAATCGAATTGAATCGAAAAGAATCGAAATGAAACAAATCAGATCAAATGGAAAAGCATCAAATCGAATTGAAAAGAATCGAATCGAATCGAAATGAATCGAATCAAAAAGACTCGAATCGAAAAGAATCGAATTGAAAAGAATCGAATCGAATCGAAAAGACTCGAATCGAATTAAAAATATCAAATCGAATCGAATCGCAAAGATTCGAATTGAAAAGACTCGAATTGAATAGAAAAAAATCGAATAGAAAAGAATCGAACCGAAAAGAAAAGAATCAAATTGAATCAGTCGATTAAATTCTAGTCGAATCGAATCAAAAAGAATGAAATCGAGTCGAATCGAATCGAAAAGAATCGAATCGAATCGAAAAGAATCGAATTGTATCTAATCAAAAAGAATCGAATCGTATCGACTCGAATCGAAAAGAATCCAATTGCATCATCGAATGGAAACTAATCGAATTGAATAGAATCGAAAAGAATCGAATCGAATCAAATCGAAAACAATCAAATTGAATTGATCGAAAAGAATCGAATTGAATCAAATCGAATCGAAATGAAAAGAATCGAATCGATTCAAATAGAAAAGAATCGAATCGAAAAGAATCAAATCGACACGAAAAGAATCGAATCGAATCAAAAAGTATCGAATTGATTCGAAAACATTCGAATCGAAAAGAATCGAATTGAAATGAATCCGATCGAAATGAAAAGAATCTTCTCGATTCGAATCCAAAAGAATCGAATCCAAAAGAATCGAATCGAATCCAAAAGAATCGAATCAAATTGAATCAAAAAAAATGAATTCAATTGAATCAAAAAGGAACTAATCGAATCAAATCGAAAAAAATCGAATAGAATCAAATCGAATCAAAAAGAATCGAATAGCTTCAAATAAAAAAGAATCGAATTGAGGGATCCCTGGGTGGCGCAGCGGTTTAGCGCCTGCCTTTGGCCCAGGGCGCGATCCTGGAGACCCGGGATCGAATCCCACATCGGGCTCCCGGTGCATGGAGCCTGCTTCTCCCTCTGCCAGTGTCTCTGCCTCTCTCACTCTCTCTGTGACTATCATAAAAAAAAGAATCGAATTGAATCGAGTTGAAAAACATCATAAAGAATCAAATCGAAAAGAATCGAATTCCATGTAACGAAAAGATTCGAATTGAAAAGATTCGAATCGAAACAAAAGAATCGAATCGAATCGACATGAATCAAAAAGAATCGAATCAAAACGAATCGAAAAGAAACAAATCAAGTAGAATCTAAAAGAATCGAATCGAATCAAATCGAAAAAATTCGAATAGAATTGAATCGAAAAGAATCAAAACGAATCGAACCGAAGAGAATCGATTCGAATCAAAATAAAAAGTATCGTATCAAATCGAATCGAAAAGAATCATATCAAAGAGAATCGAAAGAATGGAATCAAATCTAAAACAATCGAATCGAAAAGAATCGGATTGAATGGAATCGAATCGAAAAGAATACAATAGAATAGAATCGAAAGAAATCGAATAGAATCAAATCAAATAAAAAAGAATCGAATTGAATTGATCCTAACCAAAATAAGCGAAATGAATCGACTCGAACCGAAAAAAATCAAATCGAAAAGAATCTAATCTCAACGAAAATAATCGAAATGAATAGAATCGAATTGAATCAAATCGAAAAGAATCGAATGGAATCCAATCGAAAAGAATCAAATGGATTCGAATCGAAACAAATTGAATCCAATCGAAAAGAATCTAATTGAATCGAATCGAAAAGAATCGAATTCAATCAAAACGAATCGATTCGAATGGAATAGAAAAGAATAGAATCGAATCGAAAAGAATCAAATCGAATCGAAAAGAATCGAATCGAAAAGAATTGAATCGAATCGAAAAGAAACGAATCGAACCGAATCAAAAAGAAAACAATCGAATCGAATCAAATACAAAAGAATCGCTTTGAATAGCATAGAATTGAAAAGAATCGAATCAATCGAATTGAAAACAATCGAATCGAAAAGAATCGAATCAAAAAAAGTCGAATCGAAACGAAAACAATCGAATCGAATCGAATCTAAAAGAATCGTATTGAATTGAATCGAGTCGAAAAGACTCGAATCAAAAAGACTCGAATCGAATTGAATCAAATCGAAAAGAATCTAATAGAAACCACTCGAACAGAATCAAATCGAAATGATTCAAAATGAATCGAATAGAATAGAATCGAAAAAATTCGAATAGAATCGAAACGAATCGAAACGAATTGAATCGAAGAGAATCGATTAGAATCGAAATGAAAAGAATCGTATTGAATCGAATCGAAAAGAATCAAATCAAATCGAATCGAAAGAATTGAATCAAATCGAAAAGAATCCAATCGAATCGAAAAGAATCGAACTGAATGGAATCAAATCGAAAAGAATCTAATCGAATCGAAAAGAATCGAATCCAATTTAATGGAATCGAAAAGAATCGAATTGAATCGAAAAGAATCGAAATGAAACAAATCAGATCAAATGGAAAAGCATCAAATCGAATTGAAAAGAATCGAATCGAATCGAAATGAATCGAATCAAAAAGACTCGAATCGAAAAGAATCGAATTGAAAAGAATCGAATCGAATCGAAAAGACTCGAATCGAATTAAAACTATCAAATCGAATCGAATCGCAAAGATTCGAATTGAAAAGACTCGAATTGAATAGAAAAAAATCGAATAGAAAAGAATAGAACCGAAAAGAAAAGAATCAAATTGAATCAGTCGATTAAATTCTAGTCGAATCGAATCAAAAAGAATGAAATCGAGTCGAATCGAATCGAAAAGAATCGAATCGAATCGAAAAAAATCGAATTGTATCTAATCAAAAAGAATCGAATCGTATCGACTCGAATCGAAAAGAATCCAATTGCATCATCGAATGGAAACTAATCGAATTGAATAGAATCGAAAAGAATCGAATCGAATCAAATCGAAAACAATCAAATTGAATTGATCGAAAAGAATCGAATTGAATCAAATCGAATCGAAATGAAAAGAATCGAATCGATTCAAATAGAAAAGAATCGAATCGAAAAGAATCAAATCGACACGAAAAGAATCGAATCGAATCAAAAAGTATCGAATTGATTCGAAAACATTCGAATCGAAAAGAATCGAATTGAAATGAATCCGATCGAAATGAAAAGAATCTACTCGATTCGAATCCAAAAGAATCGAATCCAAAAGAATCGAATCGAATCCAAAAGAATCGAATCGAATTGAATCAAAAGAAATGAATTGAATTGAATCAAAAAGGAACTAATCGAATCAAATTGAAAAAAATCGAATAGAATCAAATCGAATCAAAAAGAATCGAATTGAGGGATCCCTGGGTGGCGCAGCGGTTTAGCGCCTGCCTTTGGCCCAGGGCGCGATCCTGGAGACCCGGGATCGAATCCCACATCGGGCTCCCGGTGCATGGAGCCTGCTTCTCCCTCTGCCTGTGTCTCGGCCTCTCTCACTCTCTCTGTGACTATCATAAAAAAAAGAATCGAATTGAATCCAGTTGAAAAAAATCATAAAGAATCAAATCGAAAAGAATCGAATTCCATGTAACGAAAAGATTCGAATTGAAAAGATTCGAATCGAAACAAAAGAATCGAATCGAATCGACATGAATCAAAAAGAATCGAATCAAAACGAATCGAAAAGAAACAAATCAAGTAGAATCTAAAAGAATCGAATCGAATCAAATCGAAAAAATTCGAATAGAATTGAATCGAAAAGAATCAAAACGAATCGAACCGAAGAGAATCGATTCGAATCAAAATAAAAAGTATCGTATCAAATCGAATCGAAAAGAATCATATCAAAGAGAATCGAAAGAATGGAATCAAATCTAAAACAATCGAATCGAAAAGAATCGGATTGAATGGAATCGAATCGAAAAGAATACAATAGAATAGAATCGAAAGAAATCGAATAGAATCAAATCAAATCAAAAAGAATCGAATTGAATTGATCCTAACCAAAATAAGCGAAATGAATCGACTCGAACCGAAAAAAATCAAATCGAAAAGAATCTAATCTCAACGAAAATAATCGAAATGAATAGAATCGAATTGAATCAAATCGAAAAGAATCGAATGGAATCCAATCGAAAAGAATCAAATGGATTCGAATCGAAACAAATTGAATCCAATCGAAAAGAATCTAATTGAATCGAATCGAAAAGAATCGAATTCAATCAAAACGAATCGATTCGAATGGAATAGAAAAGAATAGAATCGAATTGAAAAGAATCAAATCGAATCGAAAAGAATCGAATCGAAAAGAATTGAATCGAATCGAAAAGAAACGAATCGAACCGAATCAAAAAGAAAACAATCGAATCGAATCAAATACAAAAGAATCGCTTTGAATAGCATAGAATTGAAAAGAATCGAATCAATCGAATTGAAAACAATCGAATCGAAAAGAATCGAATCAAAAAAAGTCGAATCGAAACGAAAACAATCGAATCGAATCGAATCTAAAAGAATCGTATTGAATTGAATCGAGTCGAAAAGACTCGAATCAAAAAGACTCGAATCGAATTGAATCAAATCGAAAAGAATCTAATAGAAACCACTCGAACAGAATCAAATCGAAATGATTCAAAATGAATCGAATAGAATAGAATCGAAAAAATTCGAATAGAATCGAAACGAATCGAAACGAATTGAATCGAAGAGAATCGATTAGAATCGAAATGAAAAGAATCGTATTGAATCGAATCGAAAAGAATCAAATCAAATCGAATCGAAAGAATTGAATCAAATCGAAAAGAATCCAATCGAATCGAAAAGAATCGAACTGAATGGAATCAAATCGAAAAGAATCTAATCGAATCGAAAAGAATCGAATCAAATTTAATGGAATCGAAAAGAATCGAATTGAATCGAAAAGAATCGAAATGAAACAAATCAGATCAAATGGAAAAGCATCAAATCGAATTGAAAAGAATCGAATCGAATCGAAATGAATCGAATCAAAAAGACTCGAATCGAAAAGAATCGAATTGAAAAGAATCGAATCGAATCGAAAAGACTCGAATCGAATTAAAACTATCAAATCGAATCAAATCGCAAAGATTCGAATTGAAAAGACTCGAATTGAATAGAAAAAAATCGAATAGAAAAGAATCGAACCGAAAAGAAAAGAATCAAATTGAATCAGTCGATTAAATTCTAGTCGAATCGAATCAAAAAGAATGAAATCGAGTCGAATCGAATCGAAAAGAATCGAATCGAATCGAAAAGAATCGAATTGTATCTAATCAAAAAGAATCGAATCGTATCGACTCGAATCGAAAAGAATCCAATTGCATCATCGAATGGAAACTAATCGAATTGAATAGAATCGAAAAGAATCGAATGGAATCAAATCGAAAACAATCAAATTGAATTGATCGAAAAGAATCGAATTGAATCAAATCGAATCGAAATGAAAAGAATCGAATCGATTCAAATAGAAAAGAATCGAATCGAAAAGAATCAAATCGACACGAAAAGAATCGAATCGAATCAAAAAGTATCGAATTGATTCGAAAACATTCGAATCGAAAAGAATCGAATTGAAATGAATCCGATCGAAATGAAAAGAATCTACTCGATTCGAATCCAAAAGAATCGAATCCAAAAGAATCGAATCGAATCCAAAAGAATCGAATCGAATTGAATCAAAAGAAATGAATTGAATTGAATCAAAAAGGAACTAATCGAATCAAATCGAAAAAAATCGAATAGAATCAAATCGAATCAAAAAGAATCGAATTGAGGGATCCCTGGGTGGCGCAGCGGTTTAGCGCATGCCTTTGACCCAGGGCGCGATCCTGGAGACCCGGGATCGAATCCCACATCGGGCTCCCGGTGCATGGAGCCTGCTTCTCCCTCTGCCAGTGTCTCTGCCTCTCTCACTCTCTCTGTGACTATCATAAAAAAAAGAATCGAATTGAATCCAGTTGAAAAAAATCATAAAGAATCAAATCGAAAAGAATCGAATTCCATGTAACGAAAAGATTCGAATTGAAAAGATTCGAATCGAAACAAAAGAATCGAATCGAATCGACATGAATCAAAAAGAATCGAATCAAAACGAATCAAAAAGAAACAAATCAAGTAGAATCTAAAAGAATCGAATCGAATCAAATCGAAAAAATTCGAATAGAATTGAATCGAAAAGAATCAAAAAGAATCGAACCGAAGAGAATCGATTCGAATCAAAATAAAAAGTATCGTATCAAATCGAATCGAAAAGAATCATATCAAAGAGAATCGAAAGAATGGAATCAAATCTAAAACAATCGAATCGAATCGAAAAGAATCGGATTGAATGGAATCGAATCGAAAAGAATACAATAGAATAGAATCGAAAGAAATCGAATAGAATCAAATCAAATCAAAAAGAATCGAATTGAATTGATCCTAACCAAAATAAGCGAAATGAATCGACTCGAACCGAAAAAAATCAAATCGAAAAGAATCTAATCTCAACGAAAATAATCGAAATGAATAGAATCGAATTGAATCAAATCGAAAAGAATCGAATGGAATCCAATCGAAAAGAATCAAATGGATTCGAATCGAAACAAATTGAATCCAATCGAAAAGAATCTAATTGAATCGAATCGAAAAGAATCGAATTCAATCAAAACGAATCGATTCGAATGGAATAGAAAAGAATAGAATCGAGTCGAAAAGAATCAAATCGAATCGAAAAGAATCGAATCGAAAAGAATTGAATCGAATCGAAAAGAAACGAATCGAACCGAATCAAAAAGAAAACAATCGAATCGAATCAAATACAAAAGAATCGCTTTGAATAGCATAGAATTGAAAAGAATCGAATCAATCGAATTGAAAACAATCGAATCGAAAAGAATCGAATCAAAAAAAGTCGAATCGAAACGAAAACAATCGAATCGAATCAAATCTAAAAGAATCGTATTGAATTGAATCGAGTCGAAAAGACTCGAATCAAAAAGACTCGAATCGAATTGAATCAAATCGAAAAGAATCTAATAGAAACCACTCGAACAGAATCAAATCGAAATGATTCAAAATGAATCGAATAGAATAGAATCGAAAAAATTCGAATAGAATCGAAACGAATCGAAACGAATTGAATCGAAGAGAATCGATTAGAATCGAAATGAAAAGAATCGTATTGAATCGAATCGAAAAGAACCAAATCAAATCGAATCGAAAGAATTGAATCAAATCGAAAAGAATCCAATCGAATCGAAAAGAATCGAACTGAATGGAATCAAATCGAAAAGAATCTAATCGAATCGAAAAGAATCGAATCCAATTTAATGGAATCGAAAAGAATCGAATTGAATCGAAAAGAATCGAAATGAAACAAATCAGATCAAATGGAAAAGCATCAAATCGAATTGAAAAGAATCGAATCGAATCGAAAAGACTCGAATCGAATTAAAAATATCAAATCGAATCGAATCGCAAAGATTCGAATTGAAAAGACTCGAATTGAATAGAAAAAAATCGAATAGAAAAGAATCGAACCGAAAAGAAAAGAATCAAATTGAATCAGTCGATTAAATTCTAGTCGAATCGAATCAAAAAGAATGAAATCGAGTCGAATCGAATCGAAAAGAATCGAATCGAATCGAAAAGAATCGAATTGTATCTAATCAAAAAGAATCGAATCGTATCGACTCGAATCGAAAAGAATCCAATTGCATCATCGAATGGAAACTAATCGAATTGAATAGAATCGAAAAGAATCGAATGGAATCAAATCGAAAACAATCAAATTGAATTGATCGAAAAGAATCGAATTGAATCAAATCGAATCGAAATGAAAAGAATCGAATCGATTCAAATAGAAAAGAATCGAATCGAAAAGAATCAAATCGACACGAAAAGAATCGAATCGAATCAAAAAGTATCGAATTGATTCGAAAACATTCGAATCGAAAAGAATCGAATTGAAATGAATCCGATCGAAATGAAAAGAATCTACTCGATTCGAATCCAAAAGAATCGAATCCAAAAGAATCGAATCGAATCCAAAAGAATCGAATCGAATTGAATCAAAAGAAATGAATTGAATTGAATCAAAAAGGAACTAATCGAATCAAATCGAAAAAAATCGAATAGAATCAAATCGAATCAAAAAGAATCGAATTGAGGGATCCCTGGGTGGCGCAGCGGTTTAGCGCCTGCCTTTGGCCCAGGGCGCGATCCTGGAGACCCGGGATCGAATCCCACATCGGGCTCCCGGTGCATGGAGCCTGCTTCTCCCTCTGCCTGTGTCTCGGCCTCTCTCACTCTCTCTGTGACTATCATAAAAAAAAGAATCTAATTGAATCCAGTTGAAAACAATCATAAAGAATCAAATCGAAAAGAATCGAATTCCATGTAACGAAAAGATTCGAATTGAAAAGATTCGAATCGAAACAAAAGAATCGAATCGAATCGACATGAATCAAAAAGAATCGAATCAAAACGAATCAAAAAGAAACAAATCAAGTAGAATCTAAAAGAATCGAATCGAATCAAATCGAAAAAATTCGAATAGAATTGAATCGAAAAGAATCAAAAAGAATCGAACCGAAGAGAATCGATTCGAATCAAAATAAAAAGTATCGTATCAAATCGAATCGAAAAGAATCATATCAAAGAGAATCGAAAGAATGGAATCAAATCTAAAACAATCGAATCGAATCGAAAAGAATCGGATTGAATGGAATCGAATCGAAAAGAATACAATAGAATAGAATCGAAAGAAATCGAATAGAATCAAATCAAATCAAAAAGAATCGAATTGAATTGATCCTAACCAAAATAAGCGAAATGAATCGACTCGAACCGAAAAAAATCAAATCGAAAAGAATCTAATCTCAACGAAAATAATCGAAATGAATAGAATCGAATTGAATCAAATCGAAAAGAATCGAATGGAATCCAATCGAAAAGAATCAAATGGATTCGAATCGAAACAAATTGAATCCAATCGAAAAGAATCTAATTGAATCGAATCGAAAAGAATCGAATTCAATCAAAACGAATCGATTCGAATGGAATAGAAAAGAATAGAATCGAATCGAAAAGAATCAAATCGAATCGAAAAGAATCGAATCGAAAAGAATTGAATCGAATCGAAAAGAAACGAATCGAACCGAATCAAAAAGAAAACAATCGAATCGAATCAAATACAAAAGAATCGCTTTGAATAGCATAGAATTGAAAAGAATCGAATCAATCGAATTGAAAACAATCGAATCGAAAAGAATCGAATCAAAAAAAGTCGAATCGAAACGAAAACAATCGAATCGAATCGAATCTAAAAGAATCGTATTGAATTGAATCGAGTCGAAAAGACTCGAATCAAAAAGACTCGAATCGAATTGAATCAAATCGAAAAGAATCTAATAGAAACCACTCGAACAGAATCAAATCGAAATGATTCAAAATGAATCGAATAGAATAGAATCGAAAAAATTCGAATAGAATCGAAACGAATCGAAACGAATTGAATCGAAGAGAATCGATTAGAATCGAAATGAAAAGAATCGTATTGAATCGAATCGAAAAGAACCAAATCAAATCGAATCGAAAGAATTGAATCAAATCGAAAAGAATCCAATCGAATCGAAAAGAATCGAACTGAATGGAATCAAATCGAAAAGAATCTAATCGAATCGAAAAGAATCGAATCCAATTTAATGGAATCTAAAAGAATCGAATTGAATCGAAAAGAATCGAAATGAAACAAATCAGATCAAATGGAAAAGCATCAAATCGAATTGAAAAGAATCGAATCGAATCGAAAAGACTCGAATCGAATTAAAAATATCAAATCGAATCGAATCGCAAAGATTCGAATTGAAAAGACTCGAATTGAATAGAAAAAAATCGAATAGAAAAGAATCGAACCGAAAAGAAAAGAATCAAATTGAATCAGTCGATTAAATTCTAGTCGAATCGAATCAAAAAGAATGAAATCGAGTCGAATCGAATCGAAAAGAATCGAATCGAATCGAAAAGAATCGAATTGTATCTAATCAAAAAGAATCGAATCGTATCGACTCGAATCGAAAAGAATCCAATTGCATCATCGAATGGAAACTAATCGAATTGAATAGAATCGAAAAGAATCGAATGGAATCAAATCGAAAACAATCAAATTGAATTGATCGAAAAGAATCGAATTGAATCAAATCGAATCGAAATGAAAAGAATCGAATCGATTCAAATAGAAAAGAATCGAATCGAAAAGAATCAAATCGACACGAAAAGAATCGAATCGAATCAAAAAGTATCGAATTGATTCGAAAACATTCGAATCGAAAAGAATCGAATTGAAATGAATCCGATCGAAATGAAAAGAATCTACTCGATTCGAATCCAAAAGAATCGAATCCAAAAGAATCGAATAGAATCCAAAAGAATCGAATCGAATTGAATCAAAAGAAATGAATTGAATTGAATCAAAAAGGAACTAATCGAATCAAATCGAAAAAAATCGAATAGAATCAAATCGAATCAAAAAGAATCGAATTGAGGGATCCCTGGGTGGCGCAGCGGTTTAGCGCCTGCCTTTGGCCCAGGGCGCGATCCTGGAGACCCGGGATCGAATCCCACATCGGGCTCCCGGTGCATGGAGCCTGCTTCTCCCTCTGCCTGTGTCTCTGCCTCTCTCACTCTCTCTGTGACTATCATAAAAAAAAGAATCTAATTGAATCCAGTTGAAAACAATCATAAAGAATCAAATCGAAAAGAATCGAATTCCATGTAACGAAAAGATTCGAATTGAAAAGAATCGACTCGAAACAAAAGAATCGAATCGAATCGACATGAATCAAAAAGAATCGAATCAAAACGAATCGAAAAGAAACAAATCAAGTAGAATCTAAAAGAATCGAATCGAAACAAATCGAAAAAATTCGAATAGAATTGAATCGAAAAGAATCAAAACGAATCGAACCGAAGAGAATCGATTCGAATCAAAATAAAAAGTATCGTATCAAATCGAATCGAAAAGAATCATATCAAATAGAATCGAAAGAATGGAATCAAATCTAAAACAATCGAATCGAATCGAAAAGAATCGAATTGAACGGAATGGAATCGAAAAGAATACAATAGAATAGAATCGAAAGAAATCGAATAGAATAAAATCAAATCAAAAAGAATCGAATTGAATTGATCCTAACCAAAATAAGCGAAATGAATCGACTCGAACCGAAAAAAAACAAATCGAACAGAATCTAATCTCCACGAAAATCATCGAAATGAATAGAATCGAAAAGAATCGAATTGAATCAAATCGAAAAGAATCGAATGGAATCCAATCGAAAAGAATCAAATGGATTCGAATCGAAACAAATTGAATCCAATCGAAAAGAATCTAATTGAATCGAATCGAAAAGAATCGAATTCAATCAAAACGAATCGATTCGAATGGAATAGAAAAGAATAGAATCGAATCGAAAAGAATCAAATCGAATCGTAAAGAATCGAATCGAAAAGAATTGAATCGAATCGAAAAGAAACGAATCGAACCGAATCAAAAAGAAAACAATCGAATCGAATCAAATACAAAAGAATCGCTTTGAATAGCATAGAATTGAAAAGAATCGAATCAATCGAATTGAAAACAATCGAATCGAAAAGAATCGAATCAAAAAAAGTCGAATCGAAACGAAAACAATCGAATCGAATCGAATCTAAAAGAATCGTATTGAATTGCATCGAGTCGAAAAGACTCGAATCAAAAAGACTCGAATCGAATTGAATCAAATCGAAAAGAATCTAATAGAAACCACTCGAACAGAATCAAATCGAAATGATTCAAAATGAATCGAATAGAATAGAATAGAAAAAAATCGAAACGAATCGAAACGAATCGAAACGAATTGAATTGAAGAGAATCGATTAGAATCGAAATGAAAAGAATCGTATTGAATCGAATCGAAAAGAATCAAATCGAATCGAATCGAAAGAATTGAATCAAATCGAAAAGAATCCGGGATCCCTGGGTGGCGCAGCAGTTTAGCGCCTGCCTTTGGACCAGGGCGCGATCCTGGAGACCCGGGATCGAATCTCACGTCGGGCTCCCGGCATGGAGCCTGCTTCTCCATCTGCCTATGTCTCTGCCTCTCTCTCTGTGTGACTATCATAAATAAATAAAAAAAAAACAAATCGAAAAGAATCCAATCGAATCGAAAAGAATCGAACTGAATGGAATCAAATCGAAAAGAATCGAATCGAAGATAATCGAATCAATTTTAATGGAATCGAAAAGAATCGAATTGAATCGAAAAGAATCGAAATGAAACAAATCAGATCAAATGGAAAAGCATCAAATCGAATTGAAAAAAATCGAATCGAATCGAAATGAATCGAATCAAAAAGAATCGAATCGAAAAGAATCGAATTGAAAAGAATCGAATCGAATCGAAAAGACTCGAATCAAATTAAAAATATCAAATCGAATCAAATCGCAAAGAATCGAATTGAAAAGACTCGAATTGAAACGAATCGATTTGAAACGAAAAGAATCGAATCGATTCGAATTGAATCGAATTGAATTGAAAGAATCGAATTGAATAGAAAAAAATCGAATAGAAAAGAATCGAACCGAAAAGAAAAGAATCAAATTGAATTCAGTCGATTAAATTCTAGTCGAATCGAATAAAAAAGAATGAAATCGAGTCGAATCGAATCGAAAAGAATCGAATCGAATCGAAAAGAATCGAATTGAAAAGACTCGAATTGAAACGAATCGATTTGAAACGAAAAGAATCGAATCGAATCGAATCGAATTGAATTGAAAGAATCGAATTGAATAGAAAAAAATCGAATAGAAAAGAATTGAACCGAAAAGAAAAGAATCAAAATGAATCAGTCGATTAAATTCTAGTCGAATCGAATCAAAAAATGAAATCGAGTCGCTTCGAATTGAAAAGAATCGAATCGAATCGAAAAGAATCGAATTGTATCTAATCAAAAAGAATCGAATCGTATCGACTCGAATCGAAGAGAATCCAATTGCATCATGGACTGGAAAATAATCGAATTGAATAGAATAGAAAAGAATCGAATCGAATCAAATCGAAAAAAATCAAATTGAATTGATCGAAAAGAATCGAATTGAATCAAATCGAATCGAAATGAAAAGAATCGAATCGATTCAAATAGAAAAGAATAGAAAAGAATCAAATCGACACGAAAAGAATCGAATCGAATCAAAAAGTATCGAATTGATTCGAAAACATTCGAATCGAAAAGAATCGAATTGAAATGAATCCGATCGTAATGAAAAGAATCTACTCGATTCGAATCCTAAAGAATCGAATCCAAAAGAATCCAATCGAATCCAAAAGAATCGAATTGAATTGAATCAAAAGAAATGAATTGAATTGAATAAAAAAGGAACTAATCGAATCAAATCGAAAAAAATCGAATAGAATCAAATCGAATCAAAAAGAATCAAATAGATTCGAATAAAAAAGAATCGAATTGAGGGATCCCTGTGTGGCGCAGCGGTTTAGCGCCTGCCTTTGGCCCAGGGCGCGATCCTGGAGACCCGGGATAGAATCCCACATCGGGCTCCCGGTGCATGGAGCCTGCTTCTCCCTCTGCCTGTGTCTCTGCCTCTATCACTCTCTCTGTGACTATCATAAAAAAAAGAATCGAATTGAATCCAGTTGAAAACAATCATAAAGAATCAAATCGAAAAGAATCGAATTCCATGTAACGAAAAGATTCGAATTGAAAAGAATCGACTCGAAACAAAAGAATCGAATCGAATCGACATGAATCAAAAAGAATCGAATCAAAACGAATCGAAAAGAAACAAATCAAGTAGAATCTAAAAAAATCGAATCGAATCAAATCGAAAAAATTCGAATAGAATTGAATCGAAAAGAATCAAAACGAATCGAACCGAAGAGAATCGATTCGAATCAAAATAAAAAGTATCGTATCAAATCGAATCGAAAAGAATCATATCAAATAGAATCGAAAGAATGGAATCAAATCTAAAACAATCGAATCGAATCGAAAACAATCGAATTGAACGGAATGGAATCGAAAAGAATACAATAGAATAGAATCGAAAGAAATCGAATAGAATCAAATCAAATCAAAAAGAATCGAATTGAATTGATCCTAACCAAAATAAGCGAAATGAATCGACTCGAACCGAAAAAAATCAAATCGAAAAGAATCTAATCTCCACGAAAATCATCGAAATGAATAGAATCGAAAAGAATCGAATTGAATCAAATCGAAAAGAATCGAATGGAATCCAATCGAAAAGAATCAAATGGATTCGAATCGAAACAAATTGAATCCAATCGAAAAGAATCTAATTGAATCGAATCGAAAAGAATCGAATTCAATCAAAACGAATCGATTCGAATGGAATAGAAAAGAATAGAATAGAATCGAATCGAAAAGAATCAAATCGAATCGAAAAGAATCGAATCGAAAAGAAACGAATCGAACCGAATCAAAAAAAAAAACAATCGAATCGAATTAACTACAAAAGAATCGCTTTGAATAGCATAGAATTGAAAAGAATCGAATCAATCGAATTGAAAACAATCGAATCGAAAAGAATCGAATCAAAAAAAGTCGAATCGAAACGAAAACAATCGAATCGAATCGAATCTAAAAGAATCGTATTGAATTGCATCGAGTCGAAAAGACTCGAATCAAAAAGACTCGAATCGAATTGAATCAAATCGAAAAGAATCTAATAGAAACCACTCGAACAGAATCAAATCGAAATGATTCAAAATGAATTGAATAGAATAGAATCGAAAAAATTCGAAACGAATCGAAACGAATCGAAACGAATTGAATCGAAGAGAATCGATTAGAATCGAAATGAAAAGAATCGTATTGAATCGAATCGAAAAGAATCAAATCAAATCGAATCCAAAGAATTGAATCAAATCGAAAAGAATCCAATCGAATCGAAAAATATCGAACTGAATGGAATCAAATCGAAAAGAATCTAATCGAATCGAAAAGAATCGAATCAAATTTAATGGAATCGAAAAGAATCGAATTGAATCGAAAAGAATCGAAATGAAACAAATCAGATCAAATGGAAAAGCATCAAATCGAATTGAAAAGAATCGAATCGAATTGAAATGAATCGAATCAAAAAGACTCGAATCGAAAAGAATCGAATTGAAAAGAATCGAATCGAATCGAAAAGACTCGAATCGAATTAAAAATATCAAATCGAATCGAATCGAAAAGAATCGAATTGAAAAGACTCGAATTGAAACGAATCGATTAGAAACGAAAAGAATCGAATCGAATCGAATCGAATTGAAAGAATCGAATTGAATAGAAAAAAATCGAATAGAAAAGAATCGAACCGAAAAGAAAAGAATCAAATTGAATCAGTCGATTAAATTCTAGTTGAATCGAATCAAAAAGAATGAAATCGAGTCGAATCGAATCGAAAAGAATCGAATCGAATCGAAAAGAATCGAATTGTATCTAATCAAAAAGAATCAAATCGTATCGACTCGAATCGAAAAGAATCCAATTGCATCATCGAATGGAAACTAATCGAATTGAATAGAATCGAAAAGTATCGAATCGAATCAAATCGAAAACAATCAAATTGAATTGATCGAAAAGAATCGAATTGAATCACATCGAATCGAAATGAAAAGAATCGAATCGATTCAAATAGAAAAGAATCGAAACGAAAAGAATCAAATCAACACGAAAAGAATCGAATCGAATCAAAAAGAATTGATTCGAAAACATTCGAATCGAAAAGAATCGAATTGAAATGAATCCGATCGAAATGAAAAGAATCTACTCGATTCGAATCCAAAAGAATCGAATCCAAAAGAATTGAATCGAAACCAAAAGAATCGAATTGAATTGAATCAAAAGAAATGAATTGAATTGAATCAAAAAGGAACTAATCGAATCAAATCGAAAAATATCGAATAGAATCAAATCGAATCAAAAAATATTGAATAGATTCGAATAAAAAAAGAATCGAATTGAGGGATCCATGGGGGGCGCAGCGGTTTAGCGCCTGCCTTTGGCCCAGGGCGCGTATCTGGAGACCCGGGATCGAATCCCACATCAGGCTCCCGGTGCATGGAGCCTGCTTCTCCCTCTGACTGTGTCTCTGCCTCTCTGTCTCTCTCTGTGACTATCATAAAAAAAAGAATCGAATTGAATCGCGTTGAAAAAAATCATAAAGAATCAAATCGAAAAGAATCGAATTCCATGTAACGAAAAGATTCGAATTGAAAAGAATCGAATCGAAACAAAAGAATCGAATCGAATCGACATGAATCAAAAAGAATCGAATCAAAACGAATCGAAAAGAAACAAATCAAGTAGAATCTAAAAAAATCGAATCGAATCAAATCGACAAAATTCGAATAGAATTGAATCGAAAAGAATCAAAACGAATCGAACCGAAGAGAATCGATTCGAATCAAAATAAAAAGTATCGTATCAAATCGAATCGAAAAGAATCATATCAAATAGAATCGAAAGAATGGAATCAAATCTAAAACAATCGAATCGAAAAGAATCGGATTGAATGGAATAGAATCGAAAAGAATAGAATAGAATCGAAAGAAATCGAATAGAATCAAATCAAATCAAAAAGAATCGAATTGAATTGATCCTAACCAAAATAAGCGAAATGAATCGACTCGAACCGAAAAAATCAAATCGAAAAGAATCTAATCTCCACGAAAATCATCGAAATGAATAGAATCGAAAAGAATCGAATTGAATCAAATCGAAAAGAATCGAATGGAATCCAATCGAAAAGAATCAAATGGATTCGAATCGAAACAAATTGAATCCAATCGAAAAGAATCTAATTGAATCGAATCGAAAAGAATCGAATTCAATCAAAACGAATCGATTCGAATGGAATAGAAAAGAATAGAATAGAATACAATTGAAAAGAATCAAATCGAATCGGAAAGAATCGAATCGAAAAGAATTGAATCGAATCGAAAAGAAACGAATCGAACCGAATCAAAAAGAAAACAATCGAATCGAATCAAATACAAAAGAATCGCTTTGAATAGCATAGAATTGAAAAGAATCGAATCAATCGAATTGAAAACAATCGAATCGAAAAGAATCGAATCAAAAAAAGTCGAATCGAAACGAAAACAATCGAATCGAATCGAATCGAAAAGCATCGTATTGAATTGAATCGAGTCGAAAAGACTCGAATCAAAAAGACTCGAATCGAATTGAATCAAATCGAAAAGAATCTAATAGAAACCACTCGAACAGAATCAAATCGAAATGATTCAAAATGAATCGAATAGAATAGAATCGAAAAAAATCGAATAGAATCGAAACGAATCGAAACGAAATGAATTGAAGAGAATTGATTAGAATCGAAATGAAAAGAATCGTATTGAATCGAATCGAAAAGAATCAAATCAAATCGAATCGAAAGAATTGAATCAAATCGAAAAGAATCCAATCGAATCGAAAAGAATCGAACTGAATGGAAAGAAATCGAAAAGAATCTAATCGAATCGAAAAAATCGAATCAAATTTAATGGAATCGAAAAGAATCGAATTGAATCGAAAAGAATCGAAATGAAACAAATCAGATCAAATGGAAAAGCATCAAATCGAATTGACAAGAATCGAATCGAATCAAAAGGAATCGATTCAAAAAGAATCGAATCGAAAAGAATCGAATTGAAAAGAATCGAATCGAATTGAAAAGACTCGAATCGAATTAAAAATATCAAATCGAATCGAATCGAAAAGAATCGAATTGTAAAGACTCGAATTGAAACGAATCGATTTGAAACGAAAAGAATCGAATCGAATCGAATGGAATTGAAAGAATCGAATTGAATAGAAAAAAATCGAATAGAAAAGAATCGAACCGAAAAGAAAAGAATCAAATTGAATCAGTCGATTAAATTCTAGTCGAATCGAATCAAAAAGAATGAAATCGAGTCGAATCGAATCGAAAAGAATCGAATTGTATCTAATCAAAAAGAATCGAATAGTATCGACTCGAATCGAAAAGAATCCAATTGCATCATCGAGTGGAAACTAATCGAATTGAATAGAATAGAAAAGAATCGAATCGAATCAAAACGAAAACAATCAAAAAAAAAAAAAAAAAAAAAAAAAAACGAAAACAATCAAATTGAATTGATCGAAAAGAATCGAATTGAATCAAATCGAATCGAAATGAAAAGAATCGAGTCGATTCAAATAGAAAAGAATCGAATCGAAAAGAATCAAATCGACACGAAAAGAATCGAATCGGATTAAAAAGTATCGAATTGATTCGAAAACATTTGAATCGAAAAGAATCGAATTGAAATGAATCCGATCGCAATGAAAAGAATCCACTCGATTCGAATCCAAAAGAATCGAATCCAAACGAATCGCATCGAATCCAAAAGAATCGAATTGAATTGAATCAAAAGAAATGAATTGAATTGAATCAAAAAGGAACTAATCGAATCAAATCGAAAAAACTCGAATAGAATCAAATCGAATCAAAAAGAATCGAATAGATTCGAATAAAAAAGAATCGAATTGAGGGATCCCTGGGTGGCGCAGCGGTTTAGCACCTGCCTTTGGCCCAGGACGCGTTCCTGGAGACCGGGATCGAATCCGACATCAGGCTCCCGGTGCATGGAACCTGCTACTCCCTCTGCCTGTGTCTCTGCCTCTCTCTCTCTCTATGACTATCATAAAAAAAGAATCGAATTGAATCGCGTTGAAAAAAATCATAAAGAATCAAATCGAAAAGAATCGAATTCCATGTAACGAAAAGATTCGAATTGAAAAGATTCGAATCGAAACAAAAGAATCGAATCGAATCGACATGAATCAAAAAGAATCGAATCAAAACGAATCGAAAAGAAACAAATCAAGTAGAATCTAAAAGAATCGAATCGAATCAAATCGAAAAAATTCGAATAGAATTGAATCGAAAAGAATCAAAACGAATCGAACCGAAGAGAATCGATTCGAATCAAAATAAAAAGTATCGTATCAAATCGAATCGAAAAGAATCATATCAAATAGAATCGAAAGAATGGAATCATATCTAAAACAATCGAATCGAATCGAAAAGAATCGAATTGAACGGAATGGAAAAGAAAAGAATACTATAGAATAGAATCGAAAGAAATCGAATAGAATCAAATCAAATCAAAAAGAATCGAATTGAATTGATCCTAACCAACATAAGCGAAATGAATCGACTCGAACCGAAAAAATCAAATCGAAAAGAATCTAATCTCAAAGAAAATCATCGAAATGAATAGAATCGAAAAGAATCAAATTGAATCAAATCGAAAAGAATCGAATGGAATCCAATCGAAAAGAATCAAATTGATTCGAATCGAAACAAATTGAATCCAATCGAAAAGAATTTAATTGAATCGAATCGAAAAGAATCGAATTCAATCAAAACGATTCGATTCGAATGGAATAGAAAAGAATAGAATAGAATCGAAAAGAATCAAATCGAATCGAAAAGAATCGAATCGAATCGAAAAGAAACGAATCGAAAAGAAACGAATCGAACCGAATCAAAAAGAAAACAATCGAATCGAATCAAATACAAAAAAATCGCTTTGAATAGCATAGAATTGAAAAGAATCGAATCCATCGAATTGAAAACAATGGAATCGAAAAGAATCGAATCAAAAAAAGTCGAATCGAAACGAAAACAATCGAATCGAATCGAATCTAAAAGAATCGTATTGAATTGAATCGAGTCGAAAAGACTCGAATCAAAAAGACTCGAATCGAATTGAATCAAATCGAAAAGAATCTAATAGAAACCACTTGAACAGAATCAAATCGAAATGATTCAAAATGAATCAAATAGAATAGAATGGAAAAAATTCGAATAGAATCGAAACGAAACGAATCGAAGAGAATCGATTAGAATCGAAATGAAAAGAATCGTATTGAATCGAATCGAAAAGAATCAAATCAAATCGAATCGAAAGAATTGAATCAAATCGAAAAGAATCCAATCGAATCGAAAAGAATCGAACTGAATGGAATCAAATTGAAAAGAATATAATCGAATCGAAAAGAATCAAATCAAATTTAATGGAATCGAAAAGAATCGAATTGAATCGAAAAGAATCGAAATGAAACAAATCAGATCAAATGGAAAAGCATCAAATCGGATTGAAAAGAATCGAATCGAATCGAAATGAATTGAATCAAAAAGACTCGAATCGAAAAGAATCCAATTGAAAAGAATCGAATCGAATCGAAAAGACTCGAATCAAATTAAAAATATCAAATCGAACCGAATCGAAAGGCATCAAATTGAAAAGACTCGAATTGAAACGAATCGATTTGAAACGAAAAGAACTGAATTGAATCGAATCGAATCGAATCGAATTGAATTAAAAGAAACTAATGAATAGAAAAAAATCGAATAGAAAAGAATCCAACCGAAAAGAAAAGAATCAAATTGAATCAGTCGATTAAATTCTAGTCGAATCGAATCAAAAAGCATGAAACCGAGTCGAATCGAATCGAAAAGAAACGAATCGAATCGAATCGAAAAGAATCCAATTGCTTCATCGAATGGAAAATAATCGAATTGAATAGAATCGAAAAGAATCGAATCGAATCAAATCGAAAACAATCAAATTGAATTGATCGAAAAGAATCGAATTGAATCAAATCGAATCGAAATGAAAAGAATCGAATCGATTCAAATAGAAAAGAATCGAATCGAAAAGAATCAAATCGACACGAAAAGAATCGAATCGAATCAAAAAGTATCGAATTGATTCGAAAACATTCGAATCGAAAAGAATCGAATTGAAATGAATCCGATCGAAATGAAAAGAATCTACTCGATTCGAATCCAAAAGAATCGAATCCAAAAGAATCGAATCGAATCCAAAAGAATCGAATTGATTTGAATCAAAAGAAATGAATTGAATTGAATCAAAAAGGAACTAATCGAATCAAATCGAAAAAAACGAATAGAATCAAATCGAATCAAAAAGAATCGAATAGATTCGAATAAAAAAGAATCGAATTGAGGGATCCCTGGGTGGCGCAGCGGTTTAGCGCCTGCCTTTGCCCAGGGCGCGTTCCTGGAGACCCGGGATCGAATCCCACATCGGGCACCCGGTGCATGGAGCCTGCTACTCCCTCTGCCTGTGTCTCTGCCTCTCTCTCTCTCTGTGACTATCATAAAAAAAGAATCGAATTGAATCGCGTTGAAAAAAATCATAAAGAATCAAACGAAAAGAATCGAATTCCATGTAACGAAAAGATTCGAATTGAAAAGAATCGAATCGAAACAAAAGAATCAAAAAAAAATAAAAAATAAAAAAAAGAAACAAAAGAATCGAATCGAATCGACATGAATCAAAAAGAATCGAATCAAAACGAATCGAAAAAGAACAAATCAAGTAGAATCTAAAAGAATCGAATCGAATCAAATCGAAAAAATTCGAATAGAATTGAATCGAAAAGAATCAAAACGAATCGAACCGAAGAGAATCGATTCGAATCAAAATAAAAAGGATCGTATCAAATCGAATCGAAAAGAATCATATCAAATAGAATCGAAAGAATGGAATCAAATCTAAAACAATCGAATCGAATCGAAAAGAATCGGATTGAATGGAATCGAATCGAAAAGAATACAATAGAATAGAATAGAAAGAAATCGAATAGAATCAAATCAAATCACAAAGAATCGAATTAAATTGATCCTAACCAAAATAAGCGAAATGAATCGACTCGAACCGAAAAAATCAAATCGAAAAGAATCTAACCTCAACGAAAATCATCGAAATGAATAGAATCGAAAAGAATCGAATTGAATCAAATCGAAAAGAATCGAATGGAATCCAATCGAAAAGAATCAAATTGATTCGAATCGAAACAAATTGAATCCAATCGAAAAGAATTTAATTGAATCGAATCGAAAAGAATCGAATTCAATCAAAACGAATCGATTCGAATGGAATAGAAAAGAATAGAATAGAATCGAAAAGAATCAAATCGAACCGAAAAGAATCGAATCGAAAAGAATCAAATCGAATCGAAAAGAATCGAATCGAAAAGAATTGAATCGAATTGAAAAGAAACGAATCGAACCGAATCAAAAGGAAAACAATCGAATTGAATCAAATACAAAAGAATCGCTTTGAATAGCATAGAATTGAAAAGAATCGAATCAATCGAATTGAAAACAATCGAATCGAAAAGAATCGAATCAAAAAAAGTCGAATCGAAACGAAAACAATCGAATCGAATCGAATCTAAAAGAATCGTACTGAATTGCATCGAGTCGAAAAGACTCGAATCAAAAAGACTCGAATCGAATTGAATCAAATTGAAAATAATCTAATAGAAACCACTCGAACAGAATCAAATCGAAATGATTCAAAATGAATCGAATAGAATAGAATCGAAAAAAATCGAATAGAATCGAAAGGAATTGATTCGAAGAGAATCGATTAGAATCGAAATGAAAAGAATCGTATTGAATCGAATCGAAAAGAATCAAATCAAATCGAATCGAAAGAATGAATCAAATCGAAAAGAATCCAATCGAATCGAAAAGAATCGAACTGAATGGAATCAAATTGAAAAGAATATAATCGAATCGAAAAGAATCGAATCAAATTTAATGGAATCGAAAAGAATCGAATTGAATCGAAAAGAATCGAAATGAAACAAATCAGATCAAATGGAAAAGCATCAAATTGAATTGAAAAGAATCGAATCGAATCGAAATGAATCGAATCAAAAAGACTCGAATCGAAAAGAATCGAATTGAAAAGAATCGAATCGAATCGAAAAGACTCGTATCGAATTAAAAATATCAAATCGAATCGAATCTAAAAGAATCGAATTGAAAAGACTCGAATGAAACGAATCGATTTGAAACGAAAAGAATCGAATTGAATCGAATCGAATTGAAATATTCGAATTGAATAGAAAAATATCGAATAGAAAAGAATCGAACCGAAAAGAAAAGAATCAAATTGAATCAGTCGATTAAATTCTAGTCGAATCGAATCAAAAAGAATGAAATCGAGTCGAATCGAATCGAAAAGAATCGAATTGTATCTAATCAAAAAAGAATCGAATCGTATCGACTCGAATCGAAAAGAATCCAATTGCATCATCGAATGGAAACTAATCGAATTGAATAGAATAGAAAAGAATCGAATCGAATCAAATCGAAAACAATCAAATTGAATTGATCGAAAAGAATCGAATTGAATCAAATCGAATCGAAATGAAAAGAATCGAATCGATTCAAATAGAAAAGAATCGAATCGAAAAGAATCAAATCGACACGAAAAGAATCGAATCGAATCAAAAAGTATCGAATTGATTCGAAAACATTCGAATCGAAAAGAATCGAATTGAAATGAATCCGATCAAAATGAAAAGAATCTACTCGATTCGAATCCAAAAGAATCGAATCCAAAAGAATCGAATTGAATCGAATCAAAAGAAATGAATTGAATTGAATCAAAAAGGAACTAATCGAATCAAATCGAAAAAACTCGAATAGAATCAAATCGAATCAAAAAGAATCGAATAGATTCGAATAAAAAAGAATCGAATTGAGGGATCCCTGGGTGGCGCAGCGGTTTAGTGCCTGCCTTTGGCCCAGGGCGCGATCCTGGAGACCCGGGATCGAATCCCACATCGGGCTCCTGGTGCATGGAGCCTGCTTCTCCCTCTGCCTGTGTCTCCGCCTCTCTGTCTCTCTCTGTGACTATCATAAAAAAAAGAATCGAATTGAATCGCTTTGAAAAAAATCATAAAGAATCAAATCGAAAAGAATCGAATTCCATGTAACCAAAAGATTCGAATTGAAAAGAATAGAATCGAAACAAAGGAATCGAATCGAATCGACATGAATCAAAAAGAATCGAATCAAAACGAATCGAAAAGAAACAAATCAAGTAGAATCTAAAAGAATCGAATCGAATCAAATCGACAAAATTCGAATAGAATTGAATCGAAAAGAATCAAAATGAATCGAACCGAAGAGAATCGATTCGAATCAAAATAAAAAGTATCGTATCAAATCGAATCGAAAAGAATCATATCAAATATAAACGAGGAATGGAATCAAATCTAAAACAACCGAATCGAATCGAAAAGAATCGGATTGAATGGAATCGAATCGAAAAGAATAGAATAGTATCGAAAGAAATCGAAGAGAATCAAATCAAATCAAAAAGAATCGAATTGAATTGATCCTAACCAAAATAAGCGAAATGAATCGACTCGAACCGAAAAAAATCAAATCGAAAAAAATCTAATCTCAACGAAAATAATCGAAATGAATAGAATCGAAAAGAATCGAATGGAATCCAATCGAAAGAATCAAATTGATTCGAATCGAAACAAATTGAATCCAATCGAAAAGAATCTAATTGAATCGAATCGAAAAGAATCGAATTCAATCAAAACGAATCGATTCGAATGGAATAGAAAAGAATAGAATCGAATCGATAAGAATGAAATCGAATCGAAAAGAATCGAATCAAAAAGAATTGAATCGAATCGAAAAGAAACGAATCGAACCGAATCAAACGAAAACAATCGAATCGAATCAAATACAAAAGAATCGCTTTGAATAGCATAGAATTGAAAAGAATCGAATCAATCGAATTGAAAACAATCGAATCGAAAAGAATCAAATCAAAAAAAGTCGAATCGAAACGAAAAAAATCGAATCGAATCTAAAAGAATCGTATTGAATTGAATCAAGTCGAAGACTCGAATCAAAAAGACTCGAATCGAATTGAATCAAATCGAAAAGAATCTAATAGAAACCACTCGAACAGAATCAAATTGAAATGATTCAAAATGAATCAAATAGAATAGAATCGAAAAAACTCGAATAGAATCGAAACGAATCGAAACGAAATGAATCGAAGAGAATCGATTAGAATCGAAATGAAAAGAATCGTATTGAATCGAATCGAAAAGAATCAAATCAAATCGAATCGAAAGATTTGAATCAAATCGAAAAGAATCCAATCGAATCAAAAAGAATCGAACTGAATGGAATCAAATCGAAAAGAATCTAATCGAATCGAAAAGAATCGAATCAAATTTAATGGAATCGAAAAGAATCGAATTGAATCGAAAAGAATCGAAATGAAACAAATCAGATCAAATGGAAAAGCATCAAATCGAATTGAAAAGAATCGAATCGAATTGAAATGAATCGAATCAAAAAGACTCGAATCGAAAAGAATCGAATTGAAAAGAATCGAATCGAATCGAAAAGACTCGAATCAAATTAAAAATATCAAATCGAATCGAATCGAAAAGAATCGAATTGAAAAGACTCGAATTGAAACGAATCGATTAGAAACGAAAAGAATCGAATCGAATCGAATCGAATTGAAAGAATCGAATTGAATAGAAAAAAATCGAATAGAAAAGAATCGAACCGAAAAGAATCAAATTGAATCAGTCGATTAAATTCTAGTTGAATCGAATCAAAAAGAATGAAATCGAGTCGAATTGAATCGAAAAGAATCGAATCGAATCGAAAAGAATCGAATCGAATCGAAAAGAATCGAATTGTATCTAATCAAAAAGAATCGAATCGTATCGACTCGAATCAAAAAGAATCCAATTGCATCATCGAATGGAAACTAATCGAATTGAATAGAATCGAAAAGAATCGAATCGAATCAAATCGAAAACAATCAAATTGAATTGATCGAAAAGAATCGAATTGAATCACATCGCATCGAAATGAAAAGAATCGAATCGATTCAAATAGAAAAGAATCGAAACGAAAAGAATCAAATCGACACGAAAAGAATCGAATCGAATCAAAAAGAATTGACTCGAAAACATTCGAATCGAAAAGAATCGAATTGAAATGAATCCGATCGAAATGAAAAGAATCTACTCGATTCGAATCCAAAAGAATCGAATCCAAAAGAATCGAATCGAATCCAAAAGAATCGAATTGAATTGAATCAAAAGAAATGAATTGAATTGAATCAAAAAGGAACTAATCGAATCAAATCGAAAAATATCGAATAGAATCAAATCGAATCAAAAAGAATTGAATAGATTCGAATAAAAAAAGAATCGAATTGAGGGATCCATGGGGGGCGCAGCGGTTTAGCGCCTGCCTTTGGCCCAGGGCGCGTAACTGGAGACCCGGGATCGAATCCCACATCAGGCACCCGGTGCATGGAGCCTGCTTCTCCCTCTGACTGTGTCTCTGCCTCTCTGTCTCTCTCTGTGACTATCATAAAAAAAAGAATCGAATTGAATCGCGTTGAAAAAAATCATAAAGAATCAAATCGAAAAGAATCGAATTCCATGTAACGAAAAGATTCGAATTGAAAAGAATCGAATTGAAACAAAAGAATCGAATCGAATCGACATGAATCAAAAAGAATCGAATCAAAACGAATCGAAAAGAAACAAATCAAGTAGAATCTAAAAAAATCGAATCGAATCAAATCGACAAAATTCGAATAGAATTGAATCGAAAAGAATCAAAACGAATCGAACCGAAGAGAATCGATTCGAATCAAAATAAAAAGTATCGTATCAAATCGAATCGAAAAGAATCATATCAAATAGAATCGAAAGAATGGAATCAAATCTAAAACAATCGAATCGAAAAGAATCGGATTGAATGGAATCAAATCGAAAAGAATACAATAGAATCGAAAGAAATCGAATAGAATCAAATCAAATCAAAAAGAATCGAATTGAATTGATCGTAACCAAAATAAGCGAAATGAATCGACTCGAACCGAAAAAATCAAATCGAAAAGAATCTAATCTAAACGAAAATAATCGAAATGAATAGAATCGAAAAGAATCGAATTGAATCAAATCGAAAAGAATCGAATGGAATCCAATCGAAAAGAATCAAATTGATTCGAATCAAAACAAATTGAATCCAATCGAAAAGAATCTAATTGAATCGAATCGAAAAGAATCGAATTCAATCAAAACGAATCGATTCGAATGGAATAGAAAAGAATAGAATAGAATACAATCGAAAAGAATCACATCGAATCGGAAAGAATCGAATCGAAAAGAATTGAATCGAATCGAAAAGAAACGAATCGAACCGAATCAAAAAGAAAACAATCGAATCGAATCAAATACAAAAGAATCGCTTTGAATAGCATAGAATTGAAAAGAATCGAATCAATCGAATTGAAAACAATCGAATCGAAAAGAATCGAATCAAAAAAAGTCGAATCGAAACGAAAACAATCGAATCGAATCGAATCAAAAAGAATCGTATTGAATTGAATCGAGTCGAAAAGACTCGAATCAAAAAGACTCGAATCGAATTGAATCAAATCGAAAAGAATCTAATAGAAACCACTTGAAAAGAATCAAATAGAAATGATTCAAAATGAATCAAATAGAATAGAATCGAAAAAAATCGAAACGAATCGAAACGAATCGAAACGAAACGAATCGAAGAGAATCGATTAGAATCGAAATGAAAAGAATCGTATTGAATCGAATCGAAAAGAATCAAATCAAATCGAATCGAAAGAATTGAATCAAATCGAAAAGAATCCAATCGAATCGAAAAGAATCGAACTGAATGGAATCAAATCGAAAAGAATATAATCGAATCGAAAAGAATCAAATCAAATTTAATGGAATCGAAAAGAATCGAATTGAATCGAAAAGAATCGAAATGAAACAAATCAGATCAAATGGAAAAGCATCAAATCGGATTGAAAAGAATCGAATCGAATCGAAATGAATTGAATCAAAAAGACTCGAATCGAAAAGAATCCAATTGAAAAGAATCGAATCGAATCGAAAAGACTCGAATCAAATTAAAAATATCAAATCGAACCGAATCGAAAGGCATCAAATTGAAAAGACTCGAATTGAAACGAATCGATTTGAAACGAAAAGAACTGAATTGAATCGAATCGAATCGAATCGAATTGAATTAAAAGAAACTAATGAATAGAAAAAAATCGAATAGAAAAGAATCCAACCGAAAAGAAAAGAATCAAATTGAATCAGTCGATTAAATTCTAGTCGAATCGAATCAAAAAGCATGATACCGAGTCGAATCGAATCGAAAAGAAACGAATCGAATCGAATCGAAAAGAATCCAATTGCTTCATCGAATGGAAACTAATCGAATTGAATAGAATCGAAAAGAATCGAATCGAATCTAATCGAAAACAATCAAATTGAATTGATCGAAAAGAATCGAATTGAATCAAATCGAATCGAAATGAAAAGAATCGAATCGATTCAAATAGAAAAGAATCGAATCGAAATGAATCAAATCGACACGAAAAGAATCGAATCGAATCAAAAAGTATCGAATTGATTCGAAAACATTCGAATCGAAAAGAATCGAATTGAAATGAATCCGATCGAAATGAAAAGAATCTACTCGATTCGAATCCAAAAGAATCGAATCCAAGAGAATCGAATCGAATCCAAAAGAATCGAATTGAATCGAATCAGAAGAAATGAATTGAATTGAATCAAAAAGGAACTAATCGAATCAAATCGAAAAAAATCGAATAGAATCAAATCGAATCAAAAAGAATCGAATAGATTCGAATAAAAAAGAATCGAATTGAGGGATCCCTGGGTGGCGCAGCGGTTTAGCGCCTGCCTTTGCCCAGGGCGCGTTCCTGGAGACCCGGGACCGAATCCCACATCGGGCACCCGGTGCATGGAGCCTGCAACTCCCTCTGCCTGTGTCTCTGCCTCTCTCTCACTGTGACTATCATAAAAAAAGAATCGAATTGAATTGCGTTGAAAAAAATCATAAAGAATCAAACGAAAAGAATCGAATTCCATGTAACGAAAAGATTCGAATTGAAAACAATCGAATCGAAACAAAAGAATAAAAAAAATAAAAAAAAATAAAAAAGAAACAAAAGAATCGAATCGAATCGAGATGAATCAAAAAGAATCGAATCAAAACAAATCGAAAAGAAACAAATCAAGTAGAATCTAAAAGAATCGAATCGAATCAAATCGAAAAAATTCGAATAGAATTGAATCGAAAAGAATCAAAACGAATCGAACCGAAGAGAATCGATTCGAATCAAAATAAAAAGTATCGTATCAAATCGAATCGAAAAGAATCATGTCAAATAGAATCGAAAGAATGGAATCAAATCTAAAACAATCGAATCGAATCGAAAAGAATCGGATTCAATGGAATCGAATCGAAAAGAATAGAATAGAATCGAAAGAAATCGAATAGAATCAAATCAAATCAAAAAGAATCGAATTGAATTGATCGTAACCAAAATAAGCGAAATGAATCGACTCGAACCGAAAAAAATCAAATCGAAAAGAATCTAATCTCAACGAAAATCATCGAAATGAATAGAATCGAAAAGAATCGAATTGAATCAAATCGAAAAGAATCGAATGGAATCCAATCGATAAGAATCAAATTGATTCGAATCGAAACAAATTGAATCCAATCGAAAAGAATCTAATTGAATCGAATCGAAAAGAATCGAATTCAATCAAAACGAATCGATTCGAATGGAATAGAAAAGAATAGAATAGAATAGAATCGAAAAGAATCAAATCGAATCGAAAAGAATCGAATCGAAAAGAAACGAATCGAACCGAATCAAAAAGAAAACAATCGAATCGAATCAAATACAAAAGAATCGCTTTGAATAGCATAGAATTGAAAAGAATCGAATCAATCGAATTGAAAACAATCGAATCGAAAAGAATCGAATCAAAAAGGTCGAATCGAAACGAAAACAATCGAATCGAATCGAATCTAAAAGAATCGTATTGAATTGCATCGAGTCGAAAAGACTCGAATCAAAAAGACTCGAATGGAATTGAATCAAATCGAAAAGAATCTAATAGAAACCACTCGAACAGAATCAAATCGAAATGATTCAAAATGAATCGAATAGAATAGAATCGAAAAAAATCGAATAGAATCGAAACGAATCGAAACGAATTGAATCGAAGAGAATCGATTAGAATCGAAATGAAAAGAATCGTATTGAATCGAATCGAAAAGAATCAAATCAAATCGAATCGAAAGACTTGAATCAAATCGAAAAGAATCCAATCGAATCGAAAAGAATCGAACTGAATGGAATCAAATCGAAAAGAATCTAATCGAATCGAAAAGAATCGAATCAAATTTAATGGAATCGAAAAGAATCGAATTGAATCGAAAAGAATCGAAATGAAACAAATCAGATCAAATGGAAAAGCATCAAATTGGATTGAAAAGAATCGAATCGAATCGAAATGAATCGAATCAAAAAGACTCGAATCGAAAAGAATCGAATTGAAAAGAATCGAATCGAATCGAAAAGACTCGAATCAAATTAAAAATATCAAATCGAACCGAATCGAAAAGCATCAAATTGAAAAGACTCGAATTGAAACGAATCGATTTGAAACGAAAAGAATTGAATCGAATCGAATCGAATCGAATCGAATCGAATTGAACTGAAAGAATCGAATTGAATAGAAAAAAATCGAATAGAAAAGAATCCAACCGAAAAGAAAAGAATCAAATTGAATCAGTCGATTAAATTCTAGTCGAATCGAATCAAAAAGCATGAAATCGAGTCGAATCGAATCGAAAAGAATCGAATCGAATCCAAAATAATCCAATTGCTTCATCGAATGGAAAATAATCGAATTGAATAGAATCGAAAAGAATCGAATCGAATCAAATCGAAAACAATCAAATTGAATTGATCGAAAAGAATCGAATTGAATCAAATCGATTCGAAATGAAAAGAATCGAATCGATTCAAATAGAAAAGAATCGAATCGAAAAGAATCAAATCGACACGAAAAGAATCGAATCGAATCAAAAAGTATCGAATTGATTCGAAAACATTCGAATCGAAAAGAATCGAATTGAAATGAATCCGATCGAAATGAAAAGATTCTACTAGATTCGAATCCAAAATAATCGAATCCAAAAGAATCGAATCGAATCCAAAAGAATCGAATTGATTTGAATCAAAAGAAATGAATTGAATTGAATCAAAAAGGAACTAATCGAATCAAATCGAAAAAAACGAATAGAATCAAATCGAATCAAAAAGAATCGAATAGATTCGAATAAAAAAGAATCGAATTGAGGGATCCCTGGGTGGCACAGCTGTTTAGCGCCTGCCTTTGCCCAGGGCGCGTTCCTGGAGACCCGGGATCGAATCCCACATCGGGCACCCGGTGCATGGAGCCTGCTACTCCCTCTGCCTGTGTCTCTGCCTCTCTCTCTCTGTGACTATCATAAAAAAAGAATCGAATTGAATCGCGTTGAAAAAAATCATAAAGAATCAAACGAAAAGAATCGAATTCCATGTAACGAAAAGATTCGAATTGAAAACAATCGAATCGAAACAAAAGAATAAAAAAAAATAAAAAAAATAAAAAAAGAAACAAAAGAATCGAATCGAATCGAGATGAATCAAAAAGAATCGAATCAAAACAAATCGAAAAGAAACAAATCAGGTAGAATCTAAAAGAATCGAATCGAATCAAATCGAAAAAATTCGAATAGAATTGAATCGAAAATCAAAACGAATCGAACCGAAGAGAATCGATTCGAATCAAAATAAAAAGTATCGTATCAAATCGAATCGAAAAGAATCATATCAAATAGAATCGAAAGAATGGAATCAAATCTAAAACAATCGAATCGAATCGAAAAGAATCGGATTGAATGGAATCGAATCGAAAAGAATACAATAGAATAGAATCGAAAGAAATCGAATAGAATCAAATCAAATCAAAAAGAATCGAATTGAATTGATCGTAACCAAAATAAGCGAAATGAATCGACTCGAACCGAAAAAAATCAAATCGAAAAGAACCTAATCTCAACGAAAATCATCGAAATGAATAGAATCGAAAAGAATCGAATTGAATCAAATCGAAAAGAATCGAATGGAATCCAATCGAAAAGAATCAAATTGATTCGAATCGAAACTAATTGAATCCAATCGAAAAGAATCTAATTGAATCGAATCGAAAAGAATCGAATTCAATCAAAACGAATCGATTCGAATGGAATACAAAAGAATAGAATAGAATCGAAAAGAATCAAATCGAATCGAAAAGAATCGAATCGAAAAGAAACGAATCGAACCGAATCAAAAAGAAAACAATCGAATCGAATCAAATACAAAAGAATCGCTTTGAATAGCATAGAATTGAAAAGAATCGAATCAATCGAATTGAAAACAATCGAATCGAAAAGAATCGAATCAAAAAGGTCGAATCGAAACGAAAACAATCGAATCGAATCGAATCTAAAAGAATCGTATTGAATTGAATCGAGTCGAAAAGACTCGAATCAAAAAGACTCGAATCGAATTGAATCAAATCGAAAAGAATCTAATAGAAACCACTCGAACAGAATCAAATCGAAATGATTCAAAATGAATCGAATAGAATAGAATCGAAAAAAATCGAATAGAATCGAAACGAATCGAAACGAAATGAATCGAAGAGAATCGATTAGAATCGAAATGAAAAGAATCGTATTGAATCGAATCGAAAAGAATCAAATCAAATCGAATCCAAAGAATTGAATCAAATCGAAAAGAATCCAATCGAATCGAAAAGAATCGAACTGAATGGAATCAAATCGAAAAGAATCTAATCGAATCGAAAAGAATCGAATCAAATTTAATGGAATCGAAAAGAATCGAATTGAATCGAAAAGAATCGAAATGAAACAAATCAGATCAAATGGAAAAGCATCAAATCGGAGTGAAAAGAATCGAATCGAATCGAAATGAATCGAATCAAAAAGACTCGAATCGAAAAGAATCGAATTGA
>NW_027326605.1:0-130451 GCF_048164855.1 Canis lupus baileyi
GATCTTTTCAATCAATTTGATTCGATTCGATTCATTTTGATTCGATTCGATTCGAATTTTTTGATTCTATTCTTTTCAATTCGATTCTTTTCGATTCGATTCGATTCAATTTTTTTCTATTCGATTCTTTTCGATTTAATTCAATTTGATTCTTTTCGTTTTGATTAGATTCTCTTCGATTCGATTCTTTTCAATTCAATTCTTTTCGATTCGATTCGATTTGATTCTTCTCCATTCGATTCGATTCGATTCTTTTCGATTCGATTCGATAAGATTCTTTTCATTCGATTCAATTCTGTTCGATTCTATTCTATTCGATTCGATTAGATTCAGTTATTTTCAGTTCGATTCTATTCGATTCTTTTCGTTTCGATTCGATTCTTTTCGATTTGATTCGATTCGATCATTTGGATTCAATTTGTTACATTTCGATTCGATTTTTTTCGATTCAGTTCGATTCGATTCTTTTCAATTCAATTCGATTCAATTCGATTCTTTTCAATTCGATATGATTCGATTCGATTCTTTTCGATTCAATTCGATATGATTCGATTCTTTTCGATTCCATTCGATACGATTAGATTCTTTTCTATTCGATTCTTTTCATTTTGATTCGATTCGTTTCGATGCTATTCAATTTGATTCTTTTCGATTCGATTCGTCTCGATGCTATTCAATTCGATTCTTTTCGATTCGATTCTATAATATTTGATTCGATTTGATTCGATTCTTTTCGATTCATTTTGATTCTTTTCGTTGTATTCGACTCGATTCTATTCGATTTGATTCGATACGATTCGATTCTTTTTGATTCGATTCGAATCTTTTCGATTCTATTCGATTTGATTCTTTTCAATTCAATTCGATATGATTCGATTCTTTTCGATTCAATGATACCATTCGATTAGATTCTATTCGATTCGATTCCTTTCTTTTCGGTTCGATTTGATTCTTTTCGATTCGATTCTTTTCAATTCGAATCGATTACGGTCGATTGGATTCTTTACGATTCAATTCGATTCAATACGATTCTTTTCGATTTGATTTGATTCGTTTTGATTCGATTCGATTCTTTTCGATTCAATTCGATTCGATTATTTTGATTCAATTAAATACGATTCTATTCTTTTCGATTTGATTCTATTTGATTTTTTTTGATTCGATACGATTCAATTAGATTCTTTTCGATTTGATTCAATGATTCTTTTCAATTCGATTAGATTTGATTCGTTTTGATTCGTTTCGATTCTCTTTGATTTTTTTGATTCGATCTTTTCAATCGATTTGATTCGATTCGATTCTTTTTGATTCACTTCTTTTCGATTCGATTTGATTCTTTTCTATTCGATTCTTTTCCATTCGATTTGATTCTTTTCGATTCGATTCGATTCGATTCTTTTTTATTAGATTTTTTCGATTCTTTTCTATTCGATTCGATTCTTTTCGATTTGATTTGATTCTTTTCTATTCGATACAATTCGATTCAATCCTTTTCGATTCGATTCGATTCTTTTCAATTCGATTCGATTCGATTCTTATATTCGATTCGATTTGATCTTTTTCGATTCAATTCGATTCTCTCCGATTCGATTCGATTTTTTTCGTTTCCATTCGATAGTTTTCTATTCGTTTCTTTTCTATTCGATTTGATTCTTTTCGATTCGATTCGAATCTTTCTATTCGAGTGTTTTTGATTTGAATTCCTTTCTTTTCGAATCGATTCGATTTGATTCTTTTCGATTCGATTCGATTCAATTCTTTTTGATTCGATTCGATTCTTTTTTATTCGATTCGATTCAATTCGATTATTTTCACTTCCATTCGATTTGATTCTTTTGATACGGTGCGATTCAATTCGATATTTTTCGATTCAATTCGTTTCGATTCTTTTCGATTCTAGCCTCTTCTATATGAATTTCTTTCTTTTTGAATCAATTTGATTCGATTCTTTTCGATTTGATTCGATTCTTTTCGATTTGATTGGATTCTTTTCGATTCAATTCGATTCGATTCTTTTCGATTCGATTTGATTCTTTTCTATTCGATTTGATTCGATTCAATTCAATTCTTTTCGATTTGATTTGATTCTTTTCCATTCGATAAAATTCGATTCGATCCTTTTCGATTCGATTCGATTCTTTTTGATTCGATTCGATTAGATTCTTATATCGATTCCATTCGATCTTTTTCGATTCGATTCGATTCTCTTCGATACGATTCGATTCGATTTCTTTCATTTCCATTCGACAGTTTTCTATTCGTTTCTTTTTTATTTGAATTGATTCTATTCTTTTCTATTCAATTCGATTCGATTCGAATCTTTCTAATCGAATGTTTTTGATTTGAATTCCTTTCTTTTCGAATCGATTCGATTCTTTTCAATTCGATTCGATTCGATTATTTTGATTCGATTCGATTTGATTCGATTATTTTCACTTCCATTCGATTCAATTCTTTTGATTTGGTGCGATTCGATTCGATTATTTTCTATTTGATTCAATTCAATTCGATTTGTTTCTTTCTAAACGATTCGATTCTTTTCGATTCCACTCCTTTCGACTCGATTCATTTGGATTCGATTATTTTCGATTCGATTCGATTCGATTCTTTTCGATTCAATTCGATTTGATTCTTTTTAATTCATTTCTTTTTGATTCCATTTGAATGTTTTTGGTTCGATTAGATTCTTTTTGATTGAATTCGATTCGATTTGAAACTCTACGATTCGATTGTTTTCGATTGGATTCAATTGTTTTTGATTCCATTCAATTCAATTCTTTTCGATTCGATTTGATTCTTTTCGATTCGTTTCGATTCTTTTTGATTCATTTAGAATTGATTAGATCCTTTTCGATTCGATTCAATTCGATTTTTTTGATTCGATACGATTTTTTTTCTTTTCGATATGATAGTTTTCGATTAGTTTCTTTTCGATTCTATTAGATTCGATTCGATTCTTTTTGTTTCGATTAGATTTGATTCGAATATTGATTCGAGTCTTTTCGAGTCGAATTCCTTTCTTTTAAAATCGATTCCATTTAATTCTATTCGATTTGATTCAATTCGATTCGTTTTTTCTGAAACAATTCGATTCTTTTTGATTCCACTTTTTTTCGATTAGATTCATTTGGATTCGATAGTTTTCGATTCGATTGGATTCGATTGTTTTCGATTCGATTTGATTCAATTCTTTTCAATTAGATTTGATTCTTTTCGATTCAAATCGATTTTTTCTATGCGATTCTTTTTTATTTGATTTATTTCGATTATTTCCTATTCGATTCGATTCTTTTTGATTCGATTCGATTCTTTTTGATTCGTTTAGAATTGATTAGATCCTTTTCGATATAATTCGATTCGATTTTTTTGATTCGATACGATTTTTTTCTTTTCGATATGATAGTTTTCGATTAATTTCTTTTCGATTCTATTCGATTCGATTCTTTTGGTTTCGATTCGATTTGATTCGAATCTTTCGATTCGAGTCTTTTCAATTCGAATTCCTTTCTTTTAAAATCAATTCAATTCAATTCTTTTCGATTCGATTCACTTCGATTCGTTTTTTCTGAAAAAATTCTATTCTTTTTGATTCCATTCTTTTCGGTTAGATTCATTTGGATTCGAAACTTTTCAATTCGATTAGATTCGATTCTTATGAATCGATTCGATTAGATTCTTTTTTTAAAATTTTTTAATTTATTTATGATAGTCATACAGAGAGAGAGAGAGAGGCAGAGACAGAGGCAGAGGGTGAAGCAGGCTCCATGCACCGGGAGCCCGACGTGGGATTCGATCCCGGGTCTCCAGGATCGTGCCCTGGGCCAAAGGCAGGCACCAAACCGCTGTGCCACCCAGGGATCCCCGATTAGATTCTTTTTGATTCGTTTCTTTTTGATTCCATTCTAATCTTTTTGGTTCGATTAGATTCTTTTCGATTCAATTCGATTCGAATGGAAACTCTTCGATTGAATTCTTTTCAATTCGATTCTTTTCGATTCTATTCAATTCATTTCGATTCGATTTTTTCTATTCAATTCCTTTTTATTTGATTTGTTTCAATTATTTTCGATTCGATTCGATTCTTTTCAATTCGATGCGATTCGATCCTTTTGGATTCGATTCGATTCAATTCCATTTTTTTTCATATCAGTACGATAGTTTCCGATTCTTTCTTTTCGATTCTATTCGATGTGATTCTATTTGTTTCGATTCCATTTGCATGTGGAAGTATCAGGCCCGTACTCACCATTATCAGAGTTGAATAGAGCGATTTCAAACGGCCTTTTTCAATCAGAGTGTAGTTAGTTTCTAACTCCAATGTACGAGTGGGTAGCAGACATCAGCCTCCCAGGCGTACACATTTTGAGAGTTGAGCTTATGGCCTGTACTTCCCACATCCTCCTCCAGGTATACTGCACTGGTAACAGGCCTAGGCTCGATGCGTGACTGAAGTGTGAGAGATAAGACGAAAGTCCCGGCACACAAGACTAGGGCCTCGAAGCTCAATCCTGCGATTTCCTAGTAATTCATGTCTTAGACAGGTGCTACATACTAAGTTCCATATGTGAGAGCTAGCTGAACCTCAAGTCCAAAAGCATCTCTCTTCCAAGAGTTGAGTTCACACCCAAACCCTCACAGTTCCATATTGCCTGCAGAATGAGTTTTGAACATCTTCACCAGAGACGTTTGTCAAAAGCTTGTGAGAAGCAAGTGGAATAATGCAGGCCTGGAAGGTGTCTCCAAGTGCAGTAGAGTGGTATTCTTCGAACCTCCTGAGTTAGAAGATTGCTATGATCTTACGGCCATTAGAACGCAGCCAGTTGAAAGCTGGCTTCTAAGCATGCTCTCTTGTGAGAGTTGAGCTCAGGGCAGGACCCTCCCGCATCCTGCCTGCCCATAGTCATACCTGCTAACATCCTTAAGTGAGATGATGGGAGAGGTTGGAGAAATGCAAGTGGAAGTGCCAGGACTGTACTCACATGCATCTGACTTCAATACAGCGATTGCCAACGTCCTTGTTCAATTAGAGTGTAGCTTGGCTATACCACGCTTCGATAAGTGTTTAGCAGACATCAGCCTGCAAAGCATACACATTGCTGAGAGTTGAGCTTATGGCATGTACCTCCCCAATCCTGACTACCTGAAAGTACGGCTTCCACAGCATTTCGTTGTATATGGGAGAGAAGCGGAGTATAAACCAAGTGTCTCCCTTGTCAGAATCGCGCCTAGCGGACAGCTGCCTACTAGGCATGCACACTCCTTTGGCTTGAGCTTATGGCTTGTACCTTCCACATAGTGACCGCATGTACGCTTCACTTCCAAAGGATTTCGTTCAATTCGGGATGCAATTTTTGCAAGAGCCAAGTGCCTCTTAGTTCAATCCAGCGACTTCTGAGGAATTCCTCCCTAAGATGGGAGCTACATATTAACTTCCAACCTGAGAACGTAGCTGAAAGCTCTCTCTTGGGGAACTTCCCGCTTGGAGATAAGCTGAAACATGGTCCTTCCCAGTTCCACACTGCCTGCAGATACAGTTACAAATATCCTCACTAGACATGTTTGTCAGAAGCTCATGGGACGCAAGGGCCAGTGGCAGGATTCAATGGTTGTGTCCCCAGGTGCAGTAGAGCGGTAGTCATGGAACATCCCACCTTACAATGCTGCTACGTTCTCACGGCCATCAGAACGAGCTAGTAGAAAATTGGCTTCTAGGCATGCTTCCTTCTGAGGCTGAGTTCAGGGCAGGACCATCTTGCATCCTGCCTGCCCCTAGACGTAACTGCTAATATCCTTATGTTAGGTGCTGGGACAGGGTGGCAAAATGCATGTGAAAGTGTCAGGCCTGTACTCACGATTATCTGAGTTGAATACAGCGATTTCAAACAGCCTTCTTCAAAGAGTGTAGCTAGTTTCTAACTCCCATGTACGAGTGGGTAGCAGACATCTGCCTCCCAGGCGTACACACTTTTGAGAGTTGAGCTTATGGCCTGTACTTCCCACATCCTGCCTGCAGGTACACTTCGCTGCAAACAGGCCTAGGCTCGATGCGTGACTGAAGTGCTGTGAGAGGTAAGTGGAAAGTCTCGGCACACAAAACTAGTGCCTCCAAGCTCAAACCAGTGATTCGCAGTAATTCCTGTCTTAGACAAGTGCTACATACTAAGTTCCATACGAGAGAAGCTAGCTGAACCCCGAGTCCAAAAGAATCTCTGTTCTGAGAGTTGAGCTCACACTCAGTCCCTCACAGTTCCACACTGCCTGCAGAATGAGTTTTAAAAATCTACACCTGAAACGTTTGTCAAAAGCTTGTGAGACACAAGTGGAATAAGGCAGGCCTGGAAGGTGAGTCCAGGTGCAGTAGAGTGGTATTCTTCAAACCTCCTGAGTTAGAAGACTGCTTTAGTCTCACAGCCATTACAACGCCGCTGGTTGAAAGCTGGCTTCTAGACATACTCTCTTGTGAGAGCGGAGCTCAGGACAAGACTCTCCCCTATCCTGCCTGCCCATAGTCATAGCTGTGAACATCCTTAAGTGAGGTGCTGGGAGAGATTGGAGAAACACGAGTGGAAGTGTCAGGACTCTACTCACGTGGATCTGAGTTCAATACAGCGATTGCCAGTGCCCTTGTTCAATTACAGTGCAGCTGGGAAATACCTCGCCTCAATAACTGCCTGGCAGACATCAGCCTGCAAAGCATACACACTTCTGAGAGTTGAGCTCATGGCCTTAACCTCCGCCATCCTGACTGTACGTTTCGCTTCCACAGCATTTCGTTGTATGCGGGACAGTAGCGAAGTGAGAACCAAGTGTCTGCCTTGTCAGTTTCGCGCCCAGCAGACGGCTGCCTCCAAGGCATGCACGCTCCTTTGGATTGAGCTTATGGTTTGTACCGCCCCCACGTTGACCGCCTGTATGCTTCGCTTCCAAAGGATTTCGTTCGATACGGGACGCAAGCTTTGTGAGCGGCAAGTGACTCTTAGCTCAATCCAGCGACTTCTGAGCAAGTCCTCCCTCAGAAGGGAGCTGCATACTAACTTCCAAACCCGAGTACCTTGTTGAAAGCTATCTCTCTGGGGAACTTCCTCCTGTGAGGTGAGCTGACACGCGGTACTTCCCAGTTCCACCCTGCCTGCACATGGAGTTACGAATATCCTCACTAGACTTGTTTGTCGGAAGCTCGTGGGACGCAAGGGCCAAGGTGCAGTCTTCAATGTTTGTGTCTCCGGGGGTGGTAGAGCGGTATTGACGGAACGTCCTGACTTCCAATGCCGCTTCTTTTTCACGGCCATAACAACTCAGCTAGTGGAAAGCTAGCTTGCAGGCATGCTTCCTTTGGAGAGCAGAGCTCAGGGCAGGACCCCTCCCGCATCCTGCCAGACTGTAGACGTGGAGGCTAACATCCTTATGTTAGGTGCTGGGAGACGTGGTGAGGAAAGCATGTGGAAGCGTTGGGCCTGAACTCACGCGTATCTGAGTTGAATACAGCGACTTCCAACGGCCTTCTGCTATCAGAGTGTAGCTAGTTTCTACCTCCCATGTACGAGTGGATAGCAGACATCTGCCTCCCAGGCGTACACACTTTTGAGTGTTGAGCTTATGGCCTGTACTTCCCACATCCTGCCTGCAGGTACACTTCGCTGCAGACAGGCCTAGGCCCGATGCGTGACTGAAGTGTTGTGAGAGGTAAGCGGAATGTCCCGGCACACAAGACAAGTGCCTCCAAGCTCAATCCAGCGATTTCCTAGTAATTCCTGTCTGAGACTGGTGCTACATACTAAGTTCCATAGGTGAGAAGCTGGCTGAACGCCCTGTCCAAAGGCAACTTACTTCTGAGAGTTGAGCTCACACTCAGTCCCTCACAGTTCCACACTGCCTGCAGAATGAGTTTCCAACATCTTCACCATAGACGTTTGTCAGAGGCTTCTGAGACACAAGTGGAACAATGCAGACCTGGGGGGTATGTCCAGGTGCAGGGGAGTGGTAATCGTGGAACCTCCTGACTCAGAATACTGCTGCGTTCTCACTGCCATAAGAAGGCAGCTGGTTGAAAGCTGGCTTCTAGGCACGCTTCCTTGTGAGAGCTGAGGTCAGGGCAGGACCCTCCCGCATCCTGACTGCCTGTAGACGGAGGTCGTAGCATAGTTACGTTAGGTGCCGGAAGGGGTTTTGTGAAACTCTTGTGGAAGTGACAGGCCCGCACTCTCGTGTATCTGAGTTCAATAGAGCGATTGCCAACGTCCTTGTTCAGTTTGAGTGTAGCTCGGTTCTAGCTCCCCTGAATAAGTGCCTAGCAGACATCGGCCTGCAAAGCATACACAGTTTGAGAGTTGAGCTCATGGCCTCTGCCTCGGCCATCCTGACTGCCTGTACGGTCTGCTTCCACAGCATTTCGTTGTATGCGGGACAGTAGCGAAGTGAGAACCAAGTGTCTGCCTTGTCAGTTTCGCGCCCAGCAGACGGCTGCCTCCAAGGCATGCACGCTCCTTTGGATTGAGCTTATGGTTTGTACCGCCCCCACGTTGACCGCCTGTATGCTTCGCTTCCAAAGGATTTCGTTCGATACGGGACGCAAGCTTTGTGAGCGGCAAGTGACTCTTAGCTCAATCCAGCGACTTCTGAGCAAGTCCTCCCTCAGAAGGGAGCTGCATACTAACTTCCAAACCCGAGTACCTTGTTGAAAGCTATCTCTCTGGGGAACTTCCTCCTGTGAGGTGAGCTGACACGCGGTACTTCCCAGTTCCACCCTGCCTGCACATGGAGTTACGAATATCCTCACTAGACTTGTTTGTCGGAAGCTCGTGGGACGCAAGGGCCAAGGTGCAGTCTTCAATGTTTGTGTCTCCGGGGGTGGTAGAGCGGTATTGACGGAACGTCCTGACTTCCAATGCCGCTTCTTTTTCACGGCCATAACAACTCAGCTAGTGGAAAGCTAGCTTGCAGGCATGCTTCCTTTGGAGAGCAGAGCTCAGGGCAGGACCCCTCCCGCATCCTGCCAGACTGTAGACGTGGAGGCTAACATCCTTATGTTAGGTGCTGGGAGACGTGGTGAGGAAAGCATGTGGAAGCGTTGGGCCTGAACTCACGCGTATCTGAGTTGAATACAGCGACTTCCAACGGCCTTCTGCTATCAGAGTGTAGCTAGTTTCTACCTCCCATGTACGAGTGGATAGCAGACATCTGCCTCCCAGGCGTACACACTTTTGAGTGTTGAGCTTATGGCCTGTACTTCCCACATCCTGCCTGCAGGTACACTTCGCTGCAGACAGGCCTAGGCCCGATGCGTGACTGAAGTGTTGTGAGAGGTAAGCGGAATGTCCCGGCACACAAGACAAGTGCCTCCAAGCTCAATCCAGCGATTTCCTAGTAATTCCTGTCTGAGACTGGTGCTACATACTAAGTTCCATAGGTGAGAAGCTGGCTGAACGCCCTGTCCAAAGGCAACTTACTTCTGAGAGTTGAGCTCACACTCAGTCCCTCACAGTTCCACACTGCCTGCAGAATGAGTTTCCAACATCTTCACCATAGACGTTTGTCAGAGGCTTCTGAGACACAAGTGGAACAATGCAGACCTGGGGGGTATGTCCAGGTGCAGGGGAGTGGTAATCGTGGAACCTCCTGACTCAGAATACTGCTGCGTTCTCACTGCCATAAGAAGGCAGCTGGTTGAAAGCTGGCTTCTAGGCACGCTTCCTTGTGAGAGCTGAGGTCAGGGCAGGACCCTCCCGCATCCTGACTGCCTGTAGACGGAGGTCGTAGCATAGTTACGTTAGGTGCCGGAAGGGGTTTTGTGAAACTCTTGTGGAAGTGACAGGCCCGCACTCTCGTGTATCTGAGTTCAATAGAGCGATTGCCAACGTCCTTGTTCAGTTTGAGTGTAGCTCGGTTCTAGCTCCCCTGAATAAGTGCCTAGCAGACATCGGCCTGCAAAGCATACACAGTTTGAGAGTTGAGCTCATGGCCTCTGCCTCGGCCATCCTGACTGCCTGTACGGTCTGCTTCCACAGCATTTCGTTGTATGCGGGACAGTAGCGAAGTGAGAACCAAGTGTCTGCCTTGTCAGTTTCGCGCCCAGCAGACGGCTGCCTCCAAGGCATGCACGCTCCTTTGGATTGAGCTTATGGTTTGTACCGCCCCCACGTTGACCGCCTGTATGCTTCGCTTCCAAAGGATTTCGTTCGATACGGGACGCAAGCTTTGTGAGCGGCAAGTGACTCTTAGCTCAATCCAGCGACTTCTGAGCAAGTCCTCCCTCAGAAGGGAGCTGCATACTAACTTCCAAACCCGAGTACCTTGTTGAAAGCTATCTCTCTGGGGAACTTCCTCCTGTGAGGTGAGCTGACACGCGGTACTTCCCAGTTCCACCCTGCCTGCACATGGAGTTACGAATATCCTCACTAGACTTGTTTGTCGGAAGCTCGTGGGACGCAAGGGCCAAGGTGCAGTCTTCAATGTTTGTGTCTCCGGGGGTGGTAGAGCGGTATTGACGGAACGTCCTGACTTCCAATGCCGCTTCTTTTTCACGGCCATAACAACTCAGCTAGTGGAAAGCTAGCTTGCAGGCATGCTTCCTTTGGAGAGCAGAGCTCAGGGCAGGACCCCTCCCGCATCCTGCCAGACTGTAGACGTGGAGGCTAACATCCTTATGTTAGGTGCTGGGAGACGTGGTGAGGAAAGCATGTGGAAGCGTTGGGCCTGAACTCACGCGTATCTGAGTTGAATACAGCGACTTCCAACGGCCTTCTGCTATCAGAGTGTAGCTAGTTTCTACCTCCCATGTACGAGTGGATAGCAGACATCTGCCTCCCAGGCGTACACACTTTTGAGTGTTGAGCTTATGGCCTGTACTTCCCACATCCTGCCTGCAGGTACACTTCGCTGCAGACAGGCCTAGGCCCGATGCGTGACTGAAGTGTTGTGAGAGGTAAGCGGAATGTCCCGGCACACAAGACAAGTGCCTCCAAGCTCAATCCAGCGATTTCCTAGTAATTCCTGTCTGAGACTGGTGCTACATACTAAGTTCCATAGGTGAGAAGCTGGCTGAACGCCCTGTCCAAAGGCAACTTACTTCTGAGAGTTGAGCTCACACTCAGTCCCTCACAGTTCCACACTGCCTGCAGAATGAGTTTCCAACATCTTCACCATAGACGTTTGTCAGAGGCTTCTGAGACACAAGTGGAACAATGCAGACCTGGGGGGTATGTCCAGGTGCAGGGGAGTGGTAATCGTGGAACCTCCTGACTCAGAATACTGCTGCGTTCTCACTGCCATAAGAAGGCAGCTGGTTGAAAGCTGGCTTCTAGGCACGCTTCCTTGTGAGAGCTGAGGTCAGGGCAGGACCCTCCCGCATCCTGACTGCCTGTAGACGGAGGTCGTAGCATAGTTACGTTAGGTGCCGGAAGGGGTTTTGTGAAACTCTTGTGGAAGTGACAGGCCCGCACTCTCGTGTATCTGAGTTCAATAGAGCGATTGCCAACGTCCTTGTTCAGTTTGAGTGTAGCTCGGTTCTAGCTCCCCTGAATAAGTGCCTAGCAGACATCGGCCTGCAAAGCATACACAGTTTGAGAGTTGAGCTCATGGCCTCTGCCTCGGCCATCCTGACTGCCTGTACGGTCTGCTTCCACAGCATTTCGTTGTATGCGGGACAGTAGCGAAGTGAGAACCAAGTGTCTGCCTTGTCAGTTTCGCGCCCAGCAGACGGCTGCCTCCAAGGCATGCACGCTCCTTTGGATTGAGCTTATGGTTTGTACCGCCCCCACGTTGACCGCCTGTATGCTTCGCTTCCAAAGGATTTCGTTCGATACGGGACGCAAGCTTTGTGAGCGGCAAGTGACTCTTAGCTCAATCCAGCGACTTCTGAGCAAGTCCTCCCTCAGAAGGGAGCTGCATACTAACTTCCAAACCCGAGTACCTTGTTGAAAGCTATCTCTCTGGGGAACTTCCTCCTGTGAGGTGAGCTGACACGCGGTACTTCCCAGTTCCACCCTGCCTGCACATGGAGTTACGAATATCCTCACTAGACTTGTTTGTCGGAAGCTCGTGGGACGCAAGGGCCAAGGTGCAGTCTTCAATGTTTGTGTCTCCGGGGGTGGTAGAGCGGTATTGACGGAACGTCCTGACTTCCAATGCCGCTTCTTTTTCACGGCCATAACAACTCAGCTAGTGGAAAGCTAGCTTGCAGGCATGCTTCCTTTGGAGAGCAGAGCTCAGGGCAGGACCCCTCCCGCATCCTGCCAGACTGTAGACGTGGAGGCTAACATCCTTATGTTAGGTGCTGGGAGACGTGGTGAGGAAAGCATGTGGAAGCGTTGGGCCTGAACTCACGCGTATCTGAGTTGAATACAGCGACTTCCAACGGCCTTCTGCTATCAGAGTGTAGCTAGTTTCTACCTCCCATGTACGAGTGGATAGCAGACATCTGCCTCCCAGGCGTACACACTTTTGAGTGTTGAGCTTATGGCCTGTACTTCCCACATCCTGCCTGCAGGTACACTTCGCTGCAGACAGGCCTAGGCCCGATGCGTGACTGAAGTGTTGTGAGAGGTAAGCGGAATGTCCCGGCACACAAGACAAGTGCCTCCAAGCTCAATCCAGCGATTTCCTAGTAATTCCTGTCTGAGACTGGTGCTACATACTAAGTTCCATAGGTGAGAAGCTGGCTGAACGCCCTGTCCAAAGGCAACTTACTTCTGAGAGTTGAGCTCACACTCAGTCCCTCACAGTTCCACACTGCCTGCAGAATGAGTTTCCAACATCTTCACCATAGACGTTTGTCAGAGGCTTCTGAGACACAAGTGGAACAATGCAGACCTGGGGGGTATGTCCAGGTGCAGGAGAGTGGTAATCGTGGAACCTCCTGACTCAGAATACTGCTGCGTTCTCACTGCCATAAGAAGGCAGCTGGTTGAAAGCTGGCTTCTAGGCACGCTTCCTTGTGAGAGCTGAGGTCAGGGCAGGACCCTCCCGCATCCTGACTGCCTGTAGACGGAGGTCGTAGCATAGTTACGTTAGGTGCCGGAAGGGGTTTTGTGAAACTCTTGTGGAAGTGACAGGCCCGCACTCTCGTGTATCTGAGTTCAATAGAGCGATTGCCAACGTCCTTGTTCAGTTTGAGTGTAGCTCGGTTCTAGCTCCCCTGAATAAGTGCCTAGCAGACATCGGCCTGCAAAGCATACACAGTTTGAGAGTTGAGCTCATGGCCTCTGCCTCGGCCATCCTGACTGCCTGTACGGTCTGCTTCCACAGCATTTCGTTGTATGCGGGACAGTAGCGAAGTGAGAACCAAGTGTCTGCCTTGTCAGTTTCGCGCCCAGCAGACGGCTGCCTCCAAGGCATGCACGCTCCTTTGGATTGAGCTTATGGTTTGTACCGCCCCCACGTTGACCGCCTGTATGCTTCGCTTCCAAAGGATTTCGTTCGATACGGGACGCAAGCTTTGTGAGCGGCAAGTGACTCTTAGCTCAATCCAGCGACTTCTGAGCAAGTCCTCCCTCAGAAGGGAGCTGCATACTAACTTCCAAACCCGAGTACCTTGTTGAAAGCTATCTCTCTGGGGAACTTCCTCCTGTGAGGTGAGCTGACACGCGGTACTTCCCAGTTCCACCCTGCCTGCACATGGAGTTACGAATATCCTCACTAGACTTGTTTGTCGGAAGCTCGTGGGACGCAAGGGCCAAGGTGCAGTCTTCAATGTTTGTGTCTCCGGGGGTGGTAGAGCGGTATTGACGGAACGTCCTGACTTCCAATGCCGCTTCTTTTTCACGGCCATAACAACTCAGCTAGTGGAAAGCTAGCTTGCAGGCATGCTTCCTTTGGAGAGCAGAGCTCAGGGCAGGACCCCTCCCGCATCCTGCCAGACTGTAGACGTGGAGGCTAACATCCTTATGTTAGGTGCTGGGAGACGTGGTGAGGAAAGCATGTGGAAGCGTTGGGCCTGAACTCACGCGTATCTGAGTTGAATACAGCGACTTCCAACGGCCTTCTGCTATCAGAGTGTAGCTAGTTTCTACCTCCCATGTACGAGTGGATAGCAGACATCTGCCTCCCAGGCGTACACACTTTTGAGTGTTGAGCTTATGGCCTGTACTTCCCACATCCTGCCTGCAGGTACACTTCGCTGCAGACAGGCCTAGGCCCGATGCGTGACTGAAGTGTTGTGAGAGGTAAGCGGAATGTCCCGGCACACAAGACAAGTGCCTCCAAGCTCAATCCAGCGATTTCCTAGTAATTCCTGTCTGAGACTGGTGCTACATACTAAGTTCCATAGGTGAGAAGCTGGCTGAACGCCCTGTCCAAAGGCAACTTACTTCTGAGAGTTGAGCTCACACTCAGTCCCTCACAGTTCCACACTGCCTGCAGAATGAGTTTCCAACATCTTCACCATAGACGTTTGTCAGAGGCTTCTGAGACACAAGTGGAACAATGCAGACCTGGGGGGTATGTCCAGGTGCAGGAGAGTGGTAATCGTGGAACCTCCTGACTCAGAATACTGCTGCGTTCTCACTGCCATAAGAAGGCAGCTGGTTGAAAGCTGGCTTCTAGGCACGCTTCCTTGTGAGAGCTGAGGTCAGGGCAGGACCCTCCCGCATCCTGACTGCCTGTAGACGGAGGTCGTAGCATAGTTACGTTAGGTGCCGGAAGGGGTTTTGTGAAACTCTTGTGGAAGTGACAGGCCCGCACTCTCGTGTATCTGAGTTCAATAGAGCGATTGCCAACGTCCTTGTTCAGTTTGAGTGTAGCTCGGTTCTAGCTCCCCTGAATAAGTGCCTAGCAGACATCGGCCTGCAAAGCATACACAGTTTGAGAGTTGAGCTCATGGCCTCTGCCTCGGCCATCCTGACTGCCTGTACGGTCTGCTTCCACAGCATTTCGTTGTATGCGGGACAGTAGCGAAGTGAGAACCAAGTGTCTGCCTTGTCAGTTTCGCGCCCAGCAGACGGCTGCCTCCAAGGCATGCACGCTCCTTTGGATTGAGCTTATGGTTTGTACCGCCCCCACGTTGACCGCCTGTATGCTTCGCTTCCAAAGGATTTCGTTCGATACGGGACGCAAGCTTTGTGAGCGGCAAGTGACTCTTAGCTCAATCCAGCGACTTCTGAGCAAGTCCTCCCTCAGAAGGGAGCTGCATACTAACTTCCAAACCCGAGTACCTTGTTGAAAGCTATCTCTCTGGGGAACTTCCTCCTGTGAGGTGAGCTGACACGCGGTACTTCCCAGTTCCACCCTGCCTGCACATGGAGTTACGAATATCCTCACTAGACTTGTTTGTCGGAAGCTCGTGGGACGCAAGGGCCAAGGTGCAGTCTTCAATGTTTGTGTCTCCGGGGGTGGTAGAGCGGTATTGACGGAACGTCCTGACTTCCAATGCCGCTTCTTTTTCACGGCCATAACAACTCAGCTAGTGGAAAGCTAGCTTGCAGGCATGCTTCCTTTGGAGAGCAGAGCTCAGGGCAGGACCCCTCCCGCATCCTGCCAGACTGTAGACGTGGAGGCTAACATCCTTATGTTAGGTGCTGGGAGACGTGGTGAGGAAAGCATGTGGAAGCGTTGGGCCTGAACTCACGCGTATCTGAGTTGAATACAGCGACTTCCAACGGCCTTCTGCTATCAGAGTGTAGCTAGTTTCTACCTCCCATGTACGAGTGGATAGCAGACATCTGCCTCCCAGGCGTACACACTTTTGAGTGTTGAGCTTATGGCCTGTACTTCCCACATCCTGCCTGCAGGTACACTTCGCTGCAGACAGGCCTAGGCCCGATGCGTGACTGAAGTGTTGTGAGAGGTAAGCGGAATGTCCCGGCACACAAGACAAGTGCCTCCAAGCTCAATCCAGCGATTTCCTAGTAATTCCTGTCTGAGACTGGTGCTACATACTAAGTTCCATAGGTGAGAAGCTGGCTGAACGCCCTGTCCAAAGGCAACTTACTTCTGAGAGTTGAGCTCACACTCAGTCCCTCACAGTTCCACACTGCCTGCAGAATGAGTTTCCAACATCTTCACCATAGACGTTTGTCAGAGGCTTCTGAGACACAAGTGGAACAATGCAGACCTGGGGGGTATGTCCAGGTGCAGGAGAGTGGTAATCGTGGAACCTCCTGACTCAGAATACTGCTGCGTTCTCACTGCCATAAGAAGGCAGCTGGTTGAAAGCTGGCTTCTAGGCACGCTTCCTTGTGAGAGCTGAGGTCAGGGCAGGACCCTCCCGCATCCTGACTGCCTGTAGACGGAGGTCGTAGCATAGTTACGTTAGGTGCCGGAAGGGGTTTTGTGAAACTCTTGTGGAAGTGACAGGCCCGCACTCTCGTGTATCTGAGTTCAATAGAGCGATTGCCAACGTCCTTGTTCAGTTTGAGTGTAGCTCGGTTCTAGCTCCCCTGAATAAGTGCCTAGCAGACATCGGCCTGCAAAGCATACACAGTTTGAGAGTTGAGCTCATGGCCTCTGCCTCGGCCATCCTGACTGCCTGTACGGTCTGCTTCCACAGCATTTCGTTGTATGCGGGACAGTAGCGAAGTGAGAACCAAGTGTCTGCCTTGTCAGTTTCGCGCCCAGCAGACGGCTGCCTCCAAGGCATGCACGCTCCTTTGGATTGAGCTTATGGTTTGTACCGCCCCCACGTTGACCGCCTGTATGCTTCGCTTCCAAAGGATTTCGTTCGATACGGGACGCAAGCTTTGTGAGCGGCAAGTGACTCTTAGCTCAATCCAGCGACTTCTGAGCAAGTCCTCCCTCAGAAGGGAGCTGCATACTAACTTCCAAACCCGAGTACCTTGTTGAAAGCTATCTCTCTGGGGAACTTCCTCCTGTGAGGTGAGCTGACACGCGGTACTTCCCAGTTCCACCCTGCCTGCACATGGAGTTACGAATATCCTCACTAGACTTGTTTGTCGGAAGCTCGTGGGACGCAAGGGCCAAGGTGCAGTCTTCAATGTTTGTGTCTCCGGGGGTGGTAGAGCGGTATTGACGGAACGTCCTGACTTCCAATGCCGCTTCTTTTTCACGGCCATAACAACTCAGCTAGTGGAAAGCTAGCTTGCAGGCATGCTTCCTTTGGAGAGCAGAGCTCAGGGCAGGACCCCTCCCGCATCCTGCCAGACTGTAGACGTGGAGGCTAACATCCTTATGTTAGGTGCTGGGAGACGTGGTGAGGAAAGCATGTGGAAGCGTTGGGCCTGAACTCACGCGTATCTGAGTTGAATACAGCGACTTCCAACGGCCTTCTGCTATCAGAGTGTAGCTAGTTTCTACCTCCCATGTACGAGTGGATAGCAGACATCTGCCTCCCAGGCGTACACACTTTTGAGTGTTGAGCTTATGGCCTGTACTTCCCACATCCTGCCTGCAGGTACACTTCGCTGCAGACAGGCCTAGGCCCGATGCGTGACTGAAGTGTTGTGAGAGGTAAGCGGAATGTCCCGGCACACAAGACAAGTGCCTCCAAGCTCAATCCAGCGATTTCCTAGTAATTCCTGTCTGAGACTGGTGCTACATACTAAGTTCCATAGGTGAGAAGCTGGCTGAACGCCCTGTCCAAAGGCAACTTACTTCTGAGAGTTGAGCTCACACTCAGTCCCTCACAGTTCCACACTGCCTGCAGAATGAGTTTCCAACATCTTCACCATAGACGTTTGTCAGAGGCTTCTGAGACACAAGTGGAACAATGCAGACCTGGGGGGTATGTCCAGGTGCAGGGGAGTGGTAATCGTGGAACCTCCTGACTCAGAATACTGCTGCGTTCTCACTGCCATAAGAAGGCAGCTGGTTGAAAGCTGGCTTCTAGGCACGCTTCCTTGTGAGAGCTGAGGTCAGGGCAGGACCCTCCCGCATCCTGACTGCCTGTAGACGGAGGTCGTAGCATAGTTACGTTAGGTGCCGGAAGGGGTTTTGTGAAACTCTTGTGGAAGTGACAGGCCCGCACTCTCGTGTATCTGAGTTCAATAGAGCGATTGCCAACGTCCTTGTTCAGTTTGAGTGTAGCTCGGTTCTAGCTCCCCTGAATAAGTGCCTAGCAGACATCGGCCTGCAAAGCATACACAGTTTGAGAGTTGAGCTCATGGCCTCTGCCTCGGCCATCCTGACTGCCTGTACGGTCTGCTTCCACAGCATTTCGTTGTATGCGGGACAGTAGCGAAGTGAGAACCAAGTGTCTGCCTTGTCAGTTTCGCGCCCAGCAGACGGCTGCCTCCAAGGCATGCACGCTCCTTTGGATTGAGCTTATGGTTTGTACCGCCCCCACGTTGACCGCCTGTATGCTTCGCTTCCAAAGGATTTCGTTCGATACGGGACGCAAGCTTTGTGAGCGGCAAGTGACTCTTAGCTCAATCCAGCGACTTCTGAGCAAGTCCTCCCTCAGAAGGGAGCTGCATACTAACTTCCAAACCCGAGTACCTTGTTGAAAGCTATCTCTCTGGGGAACTTCCTCCTGTGAGGTGAGCTGACACGCGGTACTTCCCAGTTCCACCCTGCCTGCACATGGAGTTACGAATATCCTCACTAGACTTGTTTGTCGGAAGCTCGTGGGACGCAAGGGCCAAGGTGCAGTCTTCAATGTTTGTGTCTCCGGGGGTGGTAGAGCGGTATTGACGGAACGTCCTGACTTCCAATGCCGCTTCTTTTTCACGGCCATAACAACTCAGCTAGTGGAAAGCTAGCTTGCAGGCATGCTTCCTTTGGAGAGCAGAGCTCAGGGCAGGACCCCTCCCGCATCCTGCCAGACTGTAGACGTGGAGGCTAACATCCTTATGTTAGGTGCTGGGAGACGTGGTGAGGAAAGCATGTGGAAGCGTTGGGCCTGAACTCACGCGTATCTGAGTTGAATACAGCGACTTCCAACGGCCTTCTGCTATCAGAGTGTAGCTAGTTTCTACCTCCCATGTACGAGTGGATAGCAGACATCTGCCTCCCAGGCGTACACACTTTTGAGTGTTGAGCTTATGGCCTGTACTTCCCACATCCTGCCTGCAGGTACACTTCGCTGCAGACAGGCCTAGGCCCGATGAGTGACTGAAGTGTTGTGAGAGGTAAGCGGAATGTCCCGGCACACAAGACAAGTGCCTCCAAGCTCAATCCAGCGATTTCCTAGTAATTCCTGTCTGAGACTGGTGCTACATACTAAGTTCCATAGGTGAGAAGCTGGCTGAACGCCCTGTCCAAAGGCAACTTACTTCTGAGAGTTGAGCTCACACTCAGTCCCTCACAGTTCCACACTGCCTGCAGAATGAGTTTCCAACATCTTCACCATAGACGTTTGTCAGAGGCTTCTGAGACACAAGTGGAACAATGCAGACCTGGGGGGTATGTCCAGGTGCAGGAGAGTGGTAATCGTGGAACCTCCTGACTCAGAATACTGCTGCGTTCTCACTGCCATAAGAAGGCAGCTGGTTGAAAGCTGGCTTCTAGGCACGCTTCCTTGTGAGAGCTGAGGTCAGGGCAGGACCCTCCCGCATCCTGACTGCCTGTAGACGGAGGTCGTAGCATAGTTACGTTAGGTGCCGGAAGGGGTTTTGTGAAACTCTTGTGGAAGTGACAGGCCCGCACTCTCGTGTATCTGAGTTCAATAGAGCGATTGCCAACGTCCTTGTTCAGTTTGAGTGTAGCTCGGTTCTAGCTCCCCTGAATAAGTGCCTAGCAGACATCGGCCTGCAAAGCATACACAGTTTGAGAGTTGAGCTCATGGCCTCTGCCTCGGCCATCCTGACTGCCTGTACGGTCTGCTTCCACAGCATTTCGTTGTATGCGGGACAGTAGCGAAGTGAGAACCAAGTGTCTGCCTTGTCAGTTTCGCGCCCAGCAGACGGCTGCCTCCAAGGCATGCACGCTCCTTTGGATTGAGCTTATGGTTTGTACCGCCCCCACGTTGACCGCCTGTATGCTTCGCTTCCAAAGGATTTCGTTCGATACGGGACGCAAGCTTTGTGAGCGGCAAGTGACTCTTAGCTCAATCCAGCGACTTCTGAGCAAGTCCTCCCTCAGAAGGGAGCTGCATACTAACTTCCAAACCCGAGTACCTTGTTGAAAGCTATCTCTCTGGGGAACTTCCTCCTGTGAGGTGAGCTGACACGCGGTACTTCCCAGTTCCACCCTGCCTGCACATGGAGTTACGAATATCCTCACTAGACTTGTTTGTCGGAAGCTCGTGGGACGCAAGGGCCAAGGTGCAGTCTTCAATGTTTGTGTCTCCGGGGGTGGTAGAGCGGTATTGACGGAACGTCCTGACTTCCAATGCCGCTTCTTTTTCACGGCCATAACAACTCAGCTAGTGGAAAGCTAGCTTGCAGGCATGCTTCCTTTGGAGAGCAGAGCTCAGGGCAGGACCCCTCCCGCATCCTGCCAGACTGTAGACGTGGAGGCTAACATCCTTATGTTAGGTGCTGGGAGACGTGGTGAGGAAAGCATGTGGAAGCGTTGGGCCTGAACTCACGCGTATCTGAGTTGAATACAGCGACTTCCAACGGCCTTCTGCTATCAGAGTGTAGCTAGTTTCTACCTCCCATGTACGAGTGGATAGCAGACATCTGCCTCCCAGGCGTACACACTTTTGAGTGTTGAGCTTATGGCCTGTACTTCCCACATCCTGCCTGCAGGTACACTTCGCTGCAGACAGGCCTAGGCTCGATGCGTGACTGAAGTGTTGTGAGAGGTAAGCGGAATGTCCCGGCACACAAGACAAGTGCCTCCAAGCTCAATCCAGCGATTTCCTAGTAATTCCTGTCTGAGACTGGTGCTACATACTAAGTTCCATAGGTGAGAAGCTGGCTGAACGCCCTGTCCAAAGGCAACTTACTTCTGAGAGTTGAGCTCACACTCAGTCCCTCACAGTTCCACACTGCCTGCAGAATGAGTTTCCAACATCTTCACCATAGACGTTTGTCAGAGGCTTCTGAGACACAAGTGGAACAATGCAGACCTGGGGGGTATGTCCAGGTGCAGGGGAGTGGTAATCGTGGAACCTCCTGACTCAGAATACTGCTGCGTTCTCACTGCCATAAGAAGGCAGCTGGTTGAAAGCTGGCTTCTAGGCACGCTTCCTTGTGAGAGCTGAGGTCAGGGCAGGACCCTCCCGCATCCTGACTGCCTGTAGACGGAGGTCGTAGCATAGTTACGTTAGGTGCCGGAAGGGGTTTTGTGAAACTCTTGTGGAAGTGACAGGCCCGCACTCTCGTGTATCTGAGTTCAATAGAGCGATTGCCAACGTCCTTGTTCAGTTTGAGTGTAGCTCGGTTCTAGCTCCCCTGAATAAGTGCCTAGCAGACATCGGCCTGCAAAGCATACACAGTTTGAGAGTTGAGCTCATGGCCTCTGCCTCGGCCATCCTGACTGCCTGTACGGTCTGCTTCCACAGCATTTCGTTGTATGCGGGACAGTAGCGAAGTGAGAACCAAGTGTCTGCCTTGTCAGTTTCGCGCCCAGCAGACGGCTGCCTCCAAGGCATGCACGCTCCTTTGGATTGAGCTTATGGTTTGTACCGCCCCCACGTTGACCGCCTGTATGCTTCGCTTCCAAAGGATTTCGTTCGATACGGGACGCAAGCTTTGTGAGCGGCAAGTGACTCTTAGCTCAATCCAGCGACTTCTGAGCAAGTCCTCCCTCAGAAGGGAGCTGCATACTAACTTCCAAACCCGAGTACCTTGTTGAAAGCTATCTCTCTGGGGAACTTCCTCCTGTGAGGTGAGCTGACACGCGGTACTTCCCAGTTCCACCCTGCCTGCACATGGAGTTACGAATATCCTCACTAGACTTGTTTGTCGGAAGCTCGTGGGACGCAAGGGCCAAGGTGCAGTCTTCAATGTTTGTGTCTCCGGGGGTGGTAGAGCGGTATTGACGGAACGTCCTGACTTCCAATGCCGCTTCTTTTTCACGGCCATAACAACTCAGCTAGTGGAAAGCTAGCTTGCAGGCATGCTTCCTTTGGAGAGCAGAGCTCAGGGCAGGACCCCTCCCGCATCCTGCCAGACTGTAGACGTGGAGGCTAACATCCTTATGTTAGGTGCTGGGAGACGTGGTGAGGAAAGCATGTGGAAGCGTTGGGCCTGAACTCACGCGTATCTGAGTTGAATACAGCGATTTCCAACGGCCTTCTGCTATCAGAGTGTAGCTAGTTTCTACCTCCCATGTACGAGTGGATAGCAGACATCTGCCTCCCAGGCGTACACACTTTTGAGTGTTGAGCTTATGGCCTGTACTTCCCACATCCTGCCTGCAGGTACACTTCGCTGCAGACAGGCCTAGGCCCGATGAGTGACTGAAGTGTTGTGAGAGGTAAGCGGAATGTCCCGGCACACAAGACAAGTGCCTCCAAGCTCAATCCAGCGATTTCCTAGTAATTCCTGTCTGAGACTGGTGCTACATACTAAGTTCCATAGGTGAGAAGCTGGCTGAACGCCCTGTCCAAAGGCAACTTACTTCTGAGAGTTGAGCTCACACTCAGTCCCTCACAGTTCCACACTGCCTGCAGAATGAGTTTCCAACATCTTCACCATAGACGTTTGTCAGAGGCTTCTGAGACACAAGTGGAACAATGCAGACCTGGGGGGTATGTCCAGGTGCAGGAGAGTGGTAATCGTGGAACCTCCTGACTCAGAATACTGCTGCGTTCTCACTGCCATAAGAAGGCAGCTGGTTGAAAGCTGGCTTCTAGGCACGCTTCCTTGTGAGAGCTGAGGTCAGGGCAGGACCCTCCCGCATCCTGACTGCCTGTAGACGGAGGTCGTAGCATAGTTACGTTAGGTGCCGGAAGGGGTTTTGTGAAACTCTTGTGGAAGTGACAGGCCCGCACTCTCGTGTATCTGAGTTCAATAGAGCGATTGCCAACGTCCTTGTTCAGTTTGAGTGTAGCTCGGTTCTAGCTCCCCTGAATAAGTGCCTAGCAGACATCGGCCTGCAAAGCATACACAGTTTGAGAGTTGAGCTCATGGCCTCTGCCTCGGCCATCCTGACTGCCTGTACGGTCTGCTTCCACAGCATTTCGTTGTATGCGGGACAGTAGCGAAGTGAGAACCAAGTGTCTGCCTTGTCAGTTTCGCGCCCAGCAGACGGCTGCCTCCAAGGCATGCACGCTCCTTTGGATTGAGCTTATGGTTTGTACCGCCCCCACGTTGACCGCCTGTATGCTTCGCTTCCAAAGGATTTCGTTCGATACGGGACGCAAGCTTTGTGAGCGGCAAGTGACTCTTAGCTCAATCCAGCGACTTCTGAGCAAGTCCTCCCTCAGAAGGGAGCTGCATACTAACTTCCAAACCCGAGTACCTTGTTGAAAGCTATCTCTCTGGGGAACTTCCTCCTGTGAGGTGAGCTGACACGCGGTACTTCCCAGTTCCACCCTGCCTGCACATGGAGTTACGAATATCCTCACTAGACTTGTTTGTCGGAAGCTCGTGGGACGCAAGGGCCAAGGTGCAGTCTTCAATGTTTGTGTCTCCGGGGGTGGTAGAGCGGTATTGACGGAACGTCCTGACTTCCAATGCCGCTTCTTTTTCACGGCCATAACAACTCAGCTAGTGGAAAGCTAGCTTGCAGGCATGCTTCCTTTGGAGAGCAGAGCTCAGGGCAGGACCCCTCCCGCATCCTGCCAGACTGTAGACGTGGAGGCTAACATCCTTATGTTAGGTGCTGGGAGACGTGGTGAGGAAAGCATGTGGAAGCGTTGGGCCTGAACTCACGCGTATCTGAGTTGAATACAGCGACTTCCAACGGCCTTCTGCTATCAGAGTGTAGCTAGTTTCTACCTCCCATGTACGAGTGGATAGCAGACATCTGCCTCCCAGGCGTACACACTTTTGAGTGTTGAGCTTATGGCCTGTACTTCCCACATCCTGCCTGCAGGTACACTTCGCTGCAGACAGGCCTAGGCTCGATGCGTGACTGAAGTGTTGTGAGAGGTAAGCGGAATGTCCCGGCACACAAGACAAGTGCCTCCAAGCTCAATCCAGCGATTTCCTAGTAATTCCTGTCTGAGACTGGTGCTACATACTAAGTTCCATAGGTGAGAAGCTGGCTGAACGCCCTGTCCAAAGGCAACTTACTTCTGAGAGTTGAGCTCACACTCAGTCCCTCACAGTTCCACACTGCCTGCAGAATGAGTTTCCAACATCTTCACCATAGACGTTTGTCAGAGGCTTCTGAGACACAAGTGGAACAATGCAGACCTGGGGGGTATGTCCAGGTGCAGGAGAGTGGTAATCGTGGAACCTCCTGACTCAGAATACTGCTGCGTTCTCACTGCCATAAGAAGGCAGCTGGTTGAAAGCTGGCTTCTAGGCACGCTTCCTTGTGAGAGCTGAGGTCAGGGCAGGACCCTCCCGCATCCTGACTGCCTGTAGACGGAGGTCGTAGCATAGTTACGTTAGGTGCCGGAAGGGGTTTTGTGAAACTCTTGTGGAAGTGACAGGCCCGCACTCTCGTGTATCTGAGTTCAATAGAGCGATTGCCAACGTCCTTGTTCAGTTTGAGTGTAGCTCGGTTCTAGCTCCCCTGAATAAGTGCCTAGCAGACATCGGCCTGCAAAGCATACACAGTTTGAGAGTTGAGCTCATGGCCTCTGCCTCGGCCATCCTGACTGCCTGTACGGTCTGCTTCCACAGCATTTCGTTGTATGCGGGACAGTAGCGAAGTGAGAACCAAGTGTCTGCCTTGTCAGTTTCGCGCCCAGCAGACGGCTGCCTCCAAGGCATGCACGCTCCTTTGGATTGAGCTTATGGTTTGTACCGCCCCCACGTTGACCGCCTGTATGCTTCGCTTCCAAAGGATTTCGTTCGATACGGGACGCAAGCTTTGTGAGCGGCAAGTGACTCTTAGCTCAATCCAGCGACTTCTGAGCAAGTCCTCCCTCAGAAGGGAGCTGCATACTAACTTCCAAACCCGAGTACCTTGTTGAAAGCTATCTCTCTGGGGAACTTCCTCCTGTGAGGTGAGCTGACACGCGGTACTTCCCAGTTCCACCCTGCCTGCACATGGAGTTACGAATATCCTCACTAGACTTGTTTGTCGGAAGCTCGTGGGACGCAAGGGCCAAGGTGCAGTCTTCAATGTTTGTGTCTCCGGGGGTGGTAGAGCGGTATTGACGGAACGTCCTGACTTCCAATGCCGCTTCTTTTTCACGGCCATAACAACTCAGCTAGTGGAAAGCTAGCTTGCAGGCATGCTTCCTTTGGAGAGCAGAGCTCAGGGCAGGACCCCTCCCGCATCCTGCCAGACTGTAGACGTGGAGGCTAACATCCTTATGTTAGGTGCTGGGAGACGTGGTGAGGAAAGCATGTGGAAGCGTTGGGCCTGAACTCACGCGTATCTGAGTTGAATACAGCGACTTCCAACGGCCTTCTGCTATCAGAGTGTAGCTAGTTTCTACCTCCCATGTACGAGTGGATAGCAGACATCTGCCTCCCAGGCGTACACACTTTTGAGTGTTGAGCTTATGGCCTGTACTTCCCACATCCTGCCTGCAGGTACACTTCGCTGCAGACAGGCCTAGGCTCGATGCGTGACTGAAGTGTTGTGAGAGGTAAGCGGAATGTCCCGGCACACAAGACAAGTGCCTCCAAGCTCAATCCAGCGATTTCCTAGTAATTCCTGTCTGAGACTGGTGCTACATACTAAGTTCCATAGGTGAGAAGCTGGCTGAACGCCCTGTCCAAAGGCAACTTACTTCTGAGAGTTGAGCTCACACTCAGTCCCTCACAGTTCCACACTGCCTGCAGAATGAGTTTCCAACATCTTCACCATAGACGTTTGTCAGAGGCTTCTGAGACACAAGTGGAACAATGCAGACCTGGGGGGTATGTCCAGGTGCAGGAGAGTGGTAATCGTGGAACCTCCTGACTCAGAATACTGCTGCGTTCTCACTGCCATAAGAAGGCAGCTGGTTGAAAGCTGGCTTCTAGGCACGCTTCCTTGTGAGAGCTGAGGTCAGGGCAGGACCCTCCCGCATCCTGACTGCCTGTAGACGGAGGTCGTAGCATAGTTACGTTAGGTGCCGGAAGGGGTTTTGTGAAACTCTTGTGGAAGTGACAGGCCCGCACTCTCGTGTATCTGAGTTCAATAGAGCGATTGCCAACGTCCTTGTTCAGTTTGAGTGTAGCTCGGTTCTAGCTCCCCTGAATAAGTGCCTAGCAGACATCGGCCTGCAAAGCATACACAGTTTGAGAGTTGAGCTCATGGCCTCTGCCTCGGCCATCCTGACTGCCTGTACGGTCTGCTTCCACAGCATTTCGTTGTATGCGGGACAGTAGCGAAGTGAGAACCAAGTGTCTGCCTTGTCAGTTTCGCGCCCAGCAGACGGCTGCCTCCAAGGCATGCACGCTCCTTTGGATTGAGCTTATGGTTTGTACCGCCCCCACGTTGACCGCCTGTATGCTTCGCTTCCAAAGGATTTCGTTCGATACGGGACGCAAGCTTTGTGAGCGGCAAGTGACTCTTAGCTCAATCCAGCGACTTCTGAGCAAGTCCTCCCTCAGAAGGGAGCTGCATACTAACTTCCAAACCCGAGTACCTTGTTGAAAGCTATCTCTCTGGGGAACTTCCTCCTGTGAGGTGAGCTGACACGCGGTACTTCCCAGTTCCACCCTGCCTGCACATGGAGTTACGAATATCCTCACTAGACTTGTTTGTCGGAAGCTCGTGGGACGCAAGGGCCAAGGTGCAGTCTTCAATGTTTGTGTCTCCGGGGGTGGTAGAGCGGTATTGACGGAACGTCCTGACTTCCAATGCCGCTTCTTTTTCACGGCCATAACAACTCAGCTAGTGGAAAGCTAGCTTGCAGGCATGCTTCCTTTGGAGAGCAGAGCTCAGGGCAGGACCCCTCCCGCATCCTGCCAGACTGTAGACGTGGAGGCTAACATCCTTATGTTAGGTGCTGGGAGACGTGGTGAGGAAAGCATGTGGAAGCGTTGGGCCTGAACTCACGCGTATCTGAGTTGAATACAGCGACTTCCAACGGCCTTCTGCTATCAGAGTGTAGCTAGTTTCTACCTCCCATGTACGAGTGGATAGCAGACATCTGCCTCCCAGGCGTACACACTTTTGAGTGTTGAGCTTATGGCCTGTACTTCCCACATCCTGCCTGCAGGTACACTTCGCTGCAGACAGGCCTAGGCCCGATGCGTGACTGAAGTGTTGTGAGAGGTAAGCGGAATGTCCCGGCACACAAGACAAGTGCCTCCAAGCTCAATCCAGCGATTTCCTAGTAATTCCTGTCTGAGACTGGTGCTACATACTAAGTTCCATAGGTGAGAAGCTGGCTGAACGCCCTGTCCAAAGGCAACTTACTTCTGAGAGTTGAGCTCACACTCAGTCCCTCACAGTTCCACACTGCCTGCAGAATGAGTTTCCAACATCTTCACCATAGACGTTTGTCAGAGGCTTCTGAGACACAAGTGGAACAATGCAGACCTGGGGGGTATGTCCAGGTGCAGGGGAGTGGTAATCGTGGAACCTCCTGACTCAGAATACTGCTGCGTTCTCACTGCCATAAGAAGGCAGCTGGTTGAAAGCTGGCTTCTAGGCACGCTTCCTTGTGAGAGCTGAGGTCAGGGCAGGACCCTCCCGCATCCTGACTGCCTGTAGACGGAGGTCGTAGCATAGTTACGTTAGGTGCCGGAAGGGGTTTTGTGAAACTCTTGTGGAAGTGACAGGCCCGCACTCTCGTGTATCTGAGTTCAATAGAGCGATTGCCAACGTCCTTGTTCAGTTTGAGTGTAGCTCGGTTCTAGCTCCCCTGAATAAGTGCCTAGCAGACATCGGCCTGCAAAGCATACACAGTTTGAGAGTTGAGCTCATGGCCTCTGCCTCGGCCATCCTGACTGCCTGTACGGTCTGCTTCCACAGCATTTCGTTGTATGCGGGACAGTAGCGAAGTGAGAACCAAGTGTCTGCCTTGTCAGTTTCGCGCCCAGCAGACGGCTGCCTCCAAGGCATGCACGCTCCTTTGGATTGAGCTTATGGTTTGTACCGCCCCCACGTTGACCGCCTGTATGCTTCGCTTCCAAAGGATTTCGTTCGATACGGGACGCAAGCTTTGTGAGCGGCAAGTGACTCTTAGCTCAATCCAGCGACTTCTGAGCAAGTCCTCCCTCAGAAGGGAGCTGCATACTAACTTCCAAACCCGAGTACCTTGTTGAAAGCTATCTCTCTGGGGAACTTCCTCCTGTGAGGTGAGCTGACACGCGGTACTTCCCAGTTCCACCCTGCCTGCACATGGAGTTACGAATATCCTCACTAGACTTGTTTGTCGGAAGCTCGTGGGACGCAAGGGCCAAGGTGCAGTCTTCAATGTTTGTGTCTCCGGGGGTGGTAGAGCGGTATTGACGGAACGTCCTGACTTCCAATGCCGCTTCTTTTTCACGGCCATAACAACTCAGCTAGTGGAAAGCTAGCTTGCAGGCATGCTTCCTTTGGAGAGCAGAGCTCAGGGCAGGACCCCTCCCGCATCCTGCCAGACTGTAGACGTGGAGGCTAACATCCTTATGTTAGGTGCTGGGAGACGTGGTGAGGAAAGCATGTGGAAGCGTTGGGCCTGAACTCACGCGTATCTGAGTTGAATACAGCGACTTCCAACGGCCTTCTGCTATCAGAGTGTAGCTAGTTTCTACCTCCCATGTACGAGTGGATAGCAGACATCTGCCTCCCAGGCGTACACACTTTTGAGTGTTGAGCTTATGGCCTGTACTTCCCACATCCTGCCTGCAGGTACACTTCGCTGCAGACAGGCCTAGGCTCGATGCGTGACTGAAGGGTTGTGAGAGGTAAGCGGAATGTCCCGGCACACAAGACAAGTGCCTCCAAGCTCAATCCAGCGATTTCCTAGTAATTCCTGTCTGAGACTGGTGCTACATACTAAGTTCCATAGGTGAGAAGCTGGCTGAACGCCCTGTCCAAAGGCAACTTACTTCTGAGAGTTGAGCTCACACTCAGTCCCTCACAGTTCCACACTGCCTGCAGAATGAGTTTCCAACATCTTCACCATAGACGTTTGTCAGAGGCTTCTGAGACACAAGTGGAACAATGCAGACCTGGGGGGTATGTCCAGGTGCAGGGGAGTGGTAATCGTGGAACCTCCTGACTCAGAATACTGCTGCGTTCTCACTGCCATAAGAAGGCAGCTGGTTGAAAGCTGGCTTCTAGGCACGCTTCCTTGTGAGAGCTGAGGTCAGGGCAGGACCCTCCCGCATCCTGACTGCCTGTAGACGGAGGTCGTAGCATAGTTACGTTAGGTGCCGGAAGGGGTTTTGTGAAACTCTTGTGGAAGTGACAGGCCCGCACTCTCGTGTATCTGAGTTCAATAGAGCGATTGCCAACGTCCTTGTTCAGTTTGAGTGTAGCTCGGTTCTAGCTCCCCTGAATAAGTGCCTAGCAGACATCGGCCTGCAAAGCATACACAGTTTGAGAGTTGAGCTCATGGCCTCTGCCTCGGCCATCCTGACTGCCTGTACGGTCTGCTTCCACAGCATTTCGTTGTATGCGGGACAGTAGCGAAGTGAGAACCAAGTGTCTGCCTTGTCAGTTTCGCGCCCAGCAGACGGCTGCCTCCAAGGCATGCACGCTCCTTTGGATTGAGCTTATGGTTTGTACCGCCCCCACGTTGACCGCCTGTATGCTTCGCTTCCAAAGGATTTCGTTCGATACGGGACGCAAGCTTTGTGAGCGGCAAGTGACTCTTAGCTCAATCCAGCGACTTCTGAGCAAGTCCTCCCTCAGAAGGGAGCTGCATACTAACTTCCAAACCCGAGTACCTTGTTGAAAGCTATCTCTCTGGGGAACTTCCTCCTGTGAGGTGAGCTGACACGCGGTACTTCCCAGTTCCACCCTGCCTGCACATGGAGTTACGAATATCCTCACTAGACTTGTTTGTCGGAAGCTCGTGGGACGCAAGGGCCAAGGTGCAGTCTTCAATGTTTGTGTCTCCGGGGGTGGTAGAGCGGTATTGACGGAACGTCCTGACTTCCAATGCCGCTTCTTTTTCACGGCCATAACAACTCAGCTAGTGGAAAGCTAGCTTGCAGGCATGCTTCCTTTGGAGAGCAGAGCTCAGGGCAGGACCCCTCCCGCATCCTGCCAGACTGTAGACGTGGAGGCTAACATCCTTATGTTAGGTGCTGGGAGACGTGGTGAGGAAAGCATGTGGAAGCGTTGGGCCTGAACTCACGCGTATCTGAGTTGAATACAGCGACTTCCAACGGCCTTCTGCTATCAGAGTGTAGCTAGTTTCTACCTCCCATGTACGAGTGGATAGCAGACATCTGCCTCCCAGGCGTACACACTTTTGAGTGTTGAGCTTATGGCCTGTACTTCCCACATCCTGCCTGCAGGTACACTTCGCTGCAGACAGGCCTAGGCCCGATGCGTGACTGAAGTGTTGTGAGAGGTAAGCGGAATGTCCCGGCACACAAGACAAGTGCCTCCAAGCTCAATCCAGCGATTTCCTAGTAATTCCTGTCTGAGACTGGTGCTACATACTAAGTTCCATAGGTGAGAAGCTGGCTGAACGCCCTGTCCAAAGGCAACTTACTTCTGAGAGTTGAGCTCACACTCAGTCCCTCACAGTTCCACACTGCCTGCAGAATGAGTTTCCAACATCTTCACCATAGACGTTTGTCAGAGGCTTCTGAGACACAAGTGGAACAATGCAGACCTGGGGGGTATGTCCAGGTGCAGGAGAGTGGTAATCGTGGAACCTCCTGACTCAGAATACTGCTGCGTTCTCACTGCCATAAGAAGGCAGCTGGTTGAAAGCTGGCTTCTAGGCACGCTTCCTTGTGAGAGCTGAGGTCAGGGCAGGACCCTCCCGCATCCTGACTGCCTGTAGACGGAGGTCGTAGCATAGTTACGTTAGGTGCCGGAAGGGGTTTTGTGAAACTCTTGTGGAAGTGACAGGCCCGCACTCTCGTGTATCTGAGTTCAATAGAGCGATTGCCAACGTCCTTGTTCAGTTTGAGTGTAGCTCGGTTCTAGCTCCCCTGAATAAGTGCCTAGCAGACATCGGCCTGCAAAGCATACACAGTTTGAGAGTTGAGCTCATGGCCTCTGCCTCGGCCATCCTGACTGCCTGTACGGTCTGCTTCCACAGCATTTCGTTGTATGCGGGACAGTAGCGAAGTGAGAACCAAGTGTCTGCCTTGTCAGTTTCGCGCCCAGCAGACGGCTGCCTCCAAGGCATGCACGCTCCTTTGGATTGAGCTTATGGTTTGTACCGCCCCCACGTTGACCGCCTGTATGCTTCGCTTCCAAAGGATTTCGTTCGATACGGGACGCAAGCTTTGTGAGCGGCAAGTGACTCTTAGCTCAATCCAGCGACTTCTGAGCAAGTCCTCCCTCAGAAGGGAGCTGCATACTAACTTCCAAACCCGAGTACCTTGTTGAAAGCTATCTCTCTGGGGAACTTCCTCCTGTGAGGTGAGCTGACACGCGGTACTTCCCAGTTCCACCCTGCCTGCACATGGAGTTACGAATATCCTCACTAGACTTGTTTGTCGGAAGCTCGTGGGACGCAAGGGCCAAGGTGCAGTCTTCAATGTTTGTGTCTCCGGGGGTGGTAGAGCGGTATTGACGGAACGTCCTGACTTCCAATGCCGCTTCTTTTTCACGGCCATAACAACTCAGCTAGTGGAAAGCTAGCTTGCAGGCATGCTTCCTTTGGAGAGCAGAGCTCAGGGCAGGACCCCTCCCGCATCCTGCCAGACTGTAGACGTGGAGGCTAACATCCTTATGTTAGGTGCTGGGAGACGTGGTGAGGAAAGCATGTGGAAGCGTTGGGCCTGAACTCACGCGTATCTGAGTTGAATACAGCGACTTCCAACGGCCTTCTGCTATCAGAGTGTAGCTAGTTTCTACCTCCCATGTACGAGTGGATAGCAGACATCTGCCTCCCAGGCGTACACACTTTTGAGTGTTGAGCTTATGGCCTGTACTTCCCACATCCTGCCTGCAGGTACACTTCGCTGCAGACAGGCCTAGGCCCGATGCGTGACTGAAGTGTTGTGAGAGGTAAGCGGAATGTCCCGGCACACAAGACAAGTGCCTCCAAGCTCAATCCAGCGATTTCCTAGTAATTCCTGTCTGAGACTGGTGCTACATACTAAGTTCCATAGGTGAGAAGCTGGCTGAACGCCCTGTCCAAAGGCAACTTACTTCTGAGAGTTGAGCTCACACTCAGTCCCTCACAGTTCCACACTGCCTGCAGAATGAGTTTCCAACATCTTCACCATAGACGTTTGTCAGAGGCTTCTGAGACACAAGTGGAACAATGCAGACCTGGGGGGTATGTCCAGGTGCAGGGGAGTGGTAATCGTGGAACCTCCTGACTCAGAATACTGCTGCGTTCTCACTGCCATAAGAAGGCAGCTGGTTGAAAGCTGGCTTCTAGGCACGCTTCCTTGTGAGAGCTGAGGTCAGGGCAGGACCCTCCCGCATCCTGACTGCCTGTAGACGGAGGTCGTAGCATAGTTACGTTAGGTGCCGGAAGGGGTTTTGTGAAACTCTTGTGGAAGTGACAGGCCCGCACTCTCGTGTATCTGAGTTCAATAGAGCGATTGCCAACGTCCTTGTTCAGTTTGAGTGTAGCTCGGTTCTAGCTCCCCTGAATAAGTGCCTAGCAGACATCGGCCTGCAAAGCATACACAGTTTGAGAGTTGAGCTCATGGCCTCTGCCTCGGCCATCCTGACTGCCTGTACGGTCTGCTTCCACAGCATTTCGTTGTATGCGGGACAGTAGCGAAGTGAGAGCCAAGTGTCTGCCTTGTCAGTTTCGCGCCCAGCAGACGGCTGCCTCCAAGGCATGCACGCTCCTTTGGATTGAGCTTATGGTTTGTACCGCCCCCACGTTGACCGCCTGTATGCTTCGCTTCCAAAGGATTTCGTTCGATACGGGACGCAAGCTTTGTGAGCGGCAAGTGACTCTTAGCTCAATCCAGCGACTTCTGAGCAAGTCCTCCCTCAGAAGGGAGCTGCATACTAACTTCCAAACCCGAGTACCTTGTTGAAAGCTATCTCTCTGGGGAACTTCCTCCTGTGAGGTGAGCTGACACGCGGTACTTCCCAGTTCCACCCTGCCTGCACATGGAGTTACGAATATCCTCACTAGACTTGTTTGTCGGAAGCTCGTGGGACGCAAGGGCCAAGGTGCAGTCTTCAATGTTTGTGTCTCCGGGGGTGGTAGAGCGGTATTGACGGAACGTCCTGACTTCCAATGCCGCTTCTTTTTCACGGCCATAACAACTCAGCTAGTGGAAAGCTAGCTTGCAGGCATGCTTCCTTTGGAGAGCAGAGCTCAGGGCAGGACCCCTCCCGCATCCTGCCAGACTGTAGACGTGGAGGCTAACATCCTTATGTTAGGTGCTGGGAGACGTGGTGAGGAAAGCATGTGGAAGCGTTGGGCCTGAACTCACGCGTATCTGAGTTGAATACAGCGACTTCCAACGGCCTTCTGCTATCAGAGTGTAGCTAGTTTCTACCTCCCATGTACGAGTGGATAGCAGACATCTGCCTCCCAGGCGTACACACTTTTGAGTGTTGAGCTTATGGCCTGTACTTCCCACATCCTGCCTGCAGGTACACTTCGCTGCAGACAGGCCTAGGCTCGATGCGTGACTGAAGTGTTGTGAGAGGTAAGCGGAATGTCCCGGCACACAAGACAAGTGCCTCCAAGCTCAATCCAGCGATTTCCTAGTAATTCCTGTCTGAGACTGGTGCTACATACTAAGTTCCATAGGTGAGAAGCTGGCTGAACGCCCTGTCCAAAGGCAACTTACTTCTGAGAGTTGAGCTCACACTCAGTCCCTCACAGTTCCACACTGCCTGCAGAATGAGTTTCCAACATCTTCACCATAGACGTTTGTCAGAGGCTTCTGAGACACAAGTGGAACAATGCAGACCTGGGGGGTATGTCCAGGTGCAGGGGAGTGGTAATCGTGGAACCTCCTGACTCAGAATACTGCTGCGTTCTCACTGCCATAAGAAGGCAGCTGGTTGAAAGCTGGCTTCTAGGCACGCTTCCTTGTGAGAGCTGAGGTCAGGGCAGGACCCTCCCGCATCCTGACTGCCTGTAGACGGAGGTCGTAGCATAGTTACGTTAGGTGCCGGAAGGGGTTTTGTGAAACTCTTGTGGAAGTGACAGGCCCGCACTCTCGTGTATCTGAGTTCAATAGAGCGATTGCCAACGTCCTTGTTCAGTTTGAGTGTAGCTCGGTTCTAGCTCCCCTGAATAAGTGCCTAGCAGACATCGGCCTGCAAAGCATACACAGTTTGAGAGTTGAGCTCATGGCCTCTGCCTCGGCCATCCTGACTGCCTGTACGGTCTGCTTCCACAGCATTTCGTTGTATGCGGGACAGTAGCGAAGTGAGAACCAAGTGTCTGCCTTGTCAGTTTCGCGCCCAGCAGACGGCTGCCTCCAAGGCATGCACGCTCCTTTGGATTGAGCTTATGGTTTGTACCGCCCCCACGTTGACCGCCTGTATGCTTCGCTTCCAAAGGATTTCGTTCGATACGGGACGCAAGCTTTGTGAGCGGCAAGTGACTCTTAGCTCAATCCAGCGACTTCTGAGCAAGTCCTCCCTCAGAAGGGAGCTGCATACTAACTTCCAAACCCGAGTACCTTGTTGAAAGCTATCTCTCTGGGGAACTTCCTCCTGTGAGGTGAGCTGACACGCGGTACTTCCCAGTTCCACCCTGCCTGCACATGGAGTTACGAATATCCTCACTAGACTTGTTTGTCGGAAGCTCGTGGGACGCAAGGGCCAAGGTGCAGTCTTCAATGTTTGTGTCTCCGGGGGTGGTAGAGCGGTATTGACGGAACGTCCTGACTTCCAATGCCGCTTCTTTTTCACGGCCATAACAACTCAGCTAGTGGAAAGCTAGCTTGCAGGCATGCTTCCTTTGGAGAGCAGAGCTCAGGGCAGGACCCCTCCCGCATCCTGCCAGACTGTAGACGTGGAGGCTAACATCCTTATGTTAGGTGCTGGGAGACGTGGTGAGGAAAGCATGTGGAAGCGTTGGGCCTGAACTCACGCGTATCTGAGTTGAATACAGCGATTTCCAACGGCCTTCTGCTATCAGAGTGTAGCTAGTTTCTACCTCCCATGTACGAGTGGATAGCAGACATCTGCCTCCCAGGCGTACACACTTTTGAGTGTTGAGCTTATGGCCTGTACTTCCCACATCCTGCCTGCAGGTACACTTCGCTGCAGACAGGCCTAGGCCCGATGAGTGACTGAAGTGTTGTGAGAGGTAAGCGGAATGTCCCGGCACACAAGACAAGTGCCTCCAAGCTCAATCCAGCGATTTCCTAGTAATTCCTGTCTGAGACTGGTGCTACATACTAAGTTCCATAGGTGAGAAGCTGGCTGAACGCCCTGTCCAAAGGCAACTTACTTCTGAGAGTTGAGCTCACACTCAGTCCCTCACAGTTCCACACTGCCTGCAGAATGAGTTTCCAACATCTTCACCATAGACGTTTGTCAGAGGCTTCTGAGACACAAGTGGAACAATGCAGACCTGGGGGGTATGTCCAGGTGCAGGGGAGTGGTAATCGTGGAACCTCCTGACTCAGAATACTGCTGCGTTCTCACTGCCATAAGAAGGCAGCTGGTTGAAAGCTGGCTTCTAGGCACGCTTCCTTGTGAGAGCTGAGGTCAGGGCAGGACCCTCCCGCATCCTGACTGCCTGTAGACGGAGGTCGTAGCATAGTTACGTTAGGTGCCGGAAGGGGTTTTGTGAAACTCTTGTGGAAGTGACAGGCCCGCACTCTCGTGTATCTGAGTTCAATAGAGCGATTGCCAACGTCCTTGTTCAGTTTGAGTGTAGCTCGGTTCTAGCTCCCCTGAATAAGTGCCTAGCAGACATCGGCCTGCAAAGCATACACAGTTTGAGAGTTGAGCTCATGGCCTCTGCCTCGGCCATCCTGACTGCCTGTACGGTCTGCTTCCACAGCATTTCGTTGTATGCGGGACAGTAGCGAAGTGAGAACCAAGTGTCTGCCTTGTCAGTTTCGCGCCCAGCAGACGGCTGCCTCCAAGGCATGCACGCTCCTTTGGATTGAGCTTATGGTTTGTACCGCCCCCACGTTGACCGCCTGTATGCTTCGCTTCCAAAGGATTTCGTTCGATACGGGACGCAAGCTTTGTGAGCGGCAAGTGACTCTTAGCTCAATCCAGCGACTTCTGAGCAAGTCCTCCCTCAGAAGGGAGCTGCATACTAACTTCCAAACCCGAGTACCTTGTTGAAAGCTATCTCTCTGGGGAACTTCCTCCTGTGAGGTGAGCTGACACGCGGTACTTCCCAGTTCCACCCTGCCTGCACATGGAGTTACGAATATCCTCACTAGACTTGTTTGTCGGAAGCTCGTGGGACGCAAGGGCCAAGGTGCAGTCTTCAATGTTTGTGTCTCCGGGGGTGGTAGAGCGGTATTGACGGAACGTCCTGACTTCCAATGCCGCTTCTTTTTCACGGCCATAACAACTCAGCTAGTGGAAAGCTAGCTTGCAGGCATGCTTCCTTTGGAGAGCAGAGCTCAGGGCAGGACCCCTCCCGCATCCTGCCAGACTGTAGACGTGGAGGCTAACATCCTTATGTTAGGTGCTGGGAGACGTGGTGAGGAAAGCATGTGGAAGCGTTGGGCCTGAACTCACGCGTATCTGAGTTGAATACAGCGACTTCCAACGGCCTTCTGCTATCAGAGTGTAGCTAGTTTCTACCTCCCATGTACGAGTGGATAGCAGACATCTGCCTCCCAGGCGTACACACTTTTGAGTGTTGAGCTTATGGCCTGTACTTCCCACATCCTGCCTGCAGGTACACTTCGCTGCAGACAGGCCTAGGCTCGATGCGTGACTGAAGGGTTGTGAGAGGTAAGCGGAATGTCCCGGCACACAAGACAAGTGCCTCCAAGCTCAATCCAGCGATTTCCTAGTAATTCCTGTCTGAGACTGGTGCTACATACTAAGTTCCATAGGTGAGAAGCTGGCTGAACGCCCTGTCCAAAGGCAACTTACTTCTGAGAGTTGAGCTCACACTCAGTCCCTCACAGTTCCACACTGCCTGCAGAATGAGTTTCCAACATCTTCACCATAGACGTTTGTCAGAGGCTTCTGAGACACAAGTGGAACAATGCAGACCTGGGGGGTATGTCCAGGTGCAGGGGAGTGGTAATCGTGGAACCTCCTGACTCAGAATACTGCTGCGTTCTCACTGCCATAAGAAGGCAGCTGGTTGAAAGCTGGCTTCTAGGCACGCTTCCTTGTGAGAGCTGAGGTCAGGGCAGGACCCTCCCGCATCCTGACTGCCTGTAGACGGAGGTCGTAGCATAGTTACGTTAGGTGCCGGAAGGGGTTTTGTGAAACTCTTGTGGAAGTGACAGGCCCGCACTCTCGTGTATCTGAGTTCAATAGAGCGATTGCCAACGTCCTTGTTCAGTTTGAGTGTAGCTCGGTTCTAGCTCCCCTGAATAAGTGCCTAGCAGACATCGGCCTGCAAAGCATACACAGTTTGAGAGTTGAGCTCATGGCCTCTGCCTCGGCCATCCTGACTGCCTGTACGGTCTGCTTCCACAGCATTTCGTTGTATGCGGGACAGTAGCGAAGTGAGAACCAAGTGTCTGCCTTGTCAGTTTCGCGCCCAGCAGACGGCTGCCTCCAAGGCATGCACGCTCCTTTGGATTGAGCTTATGGTTTGTACCGCCCCCACGTTGACCGCCTGTATGCTTCGCTTCCAAAGGATTTCGTTCGATACGGGACGCAAGCTTTGTGAGCGGCAAGTGACTCTTAGCTCAATCCAGCGACTTCTGAGCAAGTCCTCCCTCAGAAGGGAGCTGCATACTAACTTCCAAACCCGAGTACCTTGTTGAAAGCTATCTCTCTGGGGAACTTCCTCCTGTGAGGTGAGCTGACACGCGGTACTTCCCAGTTCCACCCTGCCTGCACATGGAGTTACGAATATCCTCACTAGACTTGTTTGTCGGAAGCTCGTGGGACGCAAGGGCCAAGGTGCAGTCTTCAATGTTTGTGTCTCCGGGGGTGGTAGAGCGGTATTGACGGAACGTCCTGACTTCCAATGCCGCTTCTTTTTCACGGCCATAACAACTCAGCTAGTGGAAAGCTAGCTTGCAGGCATGCTTCCTTTGGAGAGCAGAGCTCAGGGCAGGACCCCTCCCGCATCCTGCCAGACTGTAGACGTGGAGGCTAACATCCTTATGTTAGGTGCTGGGAGACGTGGTGAGGAAAGCATGTGGAAGCGTTGGGCCTGAACTCACGCGTATCTGAGTTGAATACAGCGACTTCCAACGGCCTTCTGCTATCAGAGTGTAGCTAGTTTCTACCTCCCATGTACGAGTGGATAGCAGACATCTGCCTCCCAGGCGTACACACTTTTGAGTGTTGAGCTTATGGCCTGTACTTCCCACATCCTGCCTGCAGGTACACTTCGCTGCAGACAGGCCTAGGCCCGATGCGTGACTGAAGGGTTGTGAGAGGTAAGCGGAATGTCCCGGCACACAAGACAAGTGCCTCCAAGCTCAATCCAGCGATTTCCTAGTAATTCCTGTCTGAGACTGGTGCTACATACTAAGTTCCATAGGTGAGAAGCTGGCTGAACGCCCTGTCCAAAGGCAACTTACTTCTGAGAGTTGAGCTCACACTCAGTCCCTCACAGTTCCACACTGCCTGCAGAATGAGTTTCCAACATCTTCACCATAGACGTTTGTCAGAGGCTTCTGAGACACAAGTGGAACAATGCAGACCTGGGGGGTATGTCCAGGTGCAGGGGAGTGGTAATCGTGGAACCTCCTGACTCAGAATACTGCTGCGTTCTCACTGCCATAAGAAGGCAGCTGGTTGAAAGCTGGCTTCTAGGCACGCTTCCTTGTGAGAGCTGAGGTCAGGGCAGGACCCTCCCGCATCCTGACTGCCTGTAGACGGAGGTCGTAGCATAGTTACGTTAGGTGCCGGAAGGGGTTTTGTGAAACTCTTGTGGAAGTGACAGGCCCGCACTCTCGTGTATCTGAGTTCAATAGAGCGATTGCCAACGTCCTTGTTCAGTTTGAGTGTAGCTCGGTTCTAGCTCCCCTGAATAAGTGCCTAGCAGACATCGGCCTGCAAAGCATACACAGTTTGAGAGTTGAGCTCATGGCCTCTGCCTCGGCCATCCTGACTGCCTGTACGGTCTGCTTCCACAGCATTTCGTTGTATGCGGGACAGTAGCGAAGTGAGAACCAAGTGTCTGCCTTGTCAGTTTCGCGCCCAGCAGACGGCTGCCTCCAAGGCATGCACGCTCCTTTGGATTGAGCTTATGGTTTGTACCGCCCCCACGTTGACCGCCTGTATGCTTCGCTTCCAAAGGATTTCGTTCGATACGGGACGCAAGCTTTGTGAGCGGCAAGTGACTCTTAGCTCAATCCAGCGACTTCTGAGCAAGTCCTCCCTCAGAAGGGAGCTGCATACTAACTTCCAAACCCGAGTACCTTGTTGAAAGCTATCTCTCTGGGGAACTTCCTCCTGTGAGGTGAGCTGACACGCGGTACTTCCCAGTTCCACCCTGCCTGCACATGGAGTTACGAATATCCTCACTAGACTTGTTTGTCGGAAGCTCGTGGGACGCAAGGGCCAAGGTGCAGTCTTCAATGTTTGTGTCTCCGGGGGTGGTAGAGCGGTATTGACGGAACGTCCTGACTTCCAATGCCGCTTCTTTTTCACGGCCATAACAACTCAGCTAGTGGAAAGCTAGCTTGCAGGCATGCTTCCTTTGGAGAGCAGAGCTCAGGGCAGGACCCCTCCCGCATCCTGCCAGACTGTAGACGTGGAGGCTAACATCCTTATGTTAGGTGCTGGGAGACGTGGTGAGGAAAGCATGTGGAAGCGTTGGGCCTGAACTCACGCGTATCTGAGTTGAATACAGCGACTTCCAACGGCCTTCTGCTATCAGAGTGTAGCTAGTTTCTACCTCCCATGTACGAGTGGATAGCAGACATCTGCCTCCCAGGCGTACACACTTTTGAGTGTTGAGCTTATGGCCTGTACTTCCCACATCCTGCCTGCAGGTACACTTCGCTGCAGACAGGCCTAGGCTCGATGCGTGACTGAAGGGTTGTGAGAGGTAAGCGGAATGTCCCGGCACACAAGACAAGTGCCTCCAAGCTCAATCCAGCGATTTCCTAGTAATTCCTGTCTGAGACTGGTGCTACATACTAAGTTCCATAGGTGAGAAGCTGGCTGAACGCCCTGTCCAAAGGCAACTTACTTCTGAGAGTTGAGCTCACACTCAGTCCCTCACAGTTCCACACTGCCTGCAGAATGAGTTTCCAACATCTTCACCATAGACGTTTGTCAGAGGCTTCTGAGACACAAGTGGAACAATGCAGACCTGGGGGGTATGTCCAGGTGCAGGGGAGTGGTAATCGTGGAACCTCCTGACTCAGAATACTGCTGCGTTCTCACTGCCATAAGAAGGCAGCTGGTTGAAAGCTGGCTTCTAGGCACGCTTCCTTGTGAGAGCTGAGGTCAGGGCAGGACCCTCCCGCATCCTGACTGCCTGTAGACGGAGGTCGTAGCATAGTTACGTTAGGTGCCGGAAGGGGTTTTGTGAAACTCTTGTGGAAGTGACAGGCCCGCACTCTCGTGTATCTGAGTTCAATAGAGCGATTGCCAACGTCCTTGTTCAGTTTGAGTGTAGCTCGGTTCTAGCTCCCCTGAATAAGTGCCTAGCAGACATCGGCCTGCAAAGCATACACAGTTTGAGAGTTGAGCTCATGGCCTCTGCCTCGGCCATCCTGACTGCCTGTACGGTCTGCTTCCACAGCATTTCGTTGTATGCGGGACAGTAGCGAAGTGAGAACCAAGTGTCTGCCTTGTCAGTTTCGCGCCCAGCAGACGGCTGCCTCCAAGGCATGCACGCTCCTTTGGATTGAGCTTATGGTTTGTACCGCCCCCACGTTGACCGCCTGTATGCTTCGCTTCCAAAGGATTTCGTTCGATACGGGACGCAAGCTTTGTGAGCGGCAAGTGACTCTTAGCTCAATCCAGCGACTTCTGAGCAAGTCCTCCCTCAGAAGGGAGCTGCATACTAACTTCCAAACCCGAGTACCTTGTTGAAAGCTATCTCTCTGGGGAACTTCCTCCTGTGAGGTGAGCTGACACGCGGTACTTCCCAGTTCCACCCTGCCTGCACATGGAGTTACGAATATCCTCACTAGACTTGTTTGTCGGAAGCTCGTGGGACGCAAGGGCCAAGGTGCAGTCTTCAATGTTTGTGTCTCCGGGGGTGGTAGAGCGGTATTGACGGAACGTCCTGACTTCCAATGCCGCTTCTTTTTCACGGCCATAACAACTCAGCTAGTGGAAAGCTAGCTTGCAGGCATGCTTCCTTTGGAGAGCAGAGCTCAGGGCAGGACCCCTCCCGCATCCTGCCAGACTGTAGACGTGGAGGCTAACATCCTTATGTTAGGTGCTGGGAGACGTGGTGAGGAAAGCATGTGGAAGCGTTGGGCCTGAACTCACGCGTATCTGAGTTGAATACAGCGACTTCCAACGGCCTTCTGCTATCAGAGTGTAGCTAGTTTCTACCTCCCATGTACGAGTGGATAGCAGACATCTGCCTCCCAGGCGTACACACTTTTGAGTGTTGAGCTTATGGCCTGTACTTCCCACATCCTGCCTGCAGGTACACTTCGCTGCAGACAGGCCTAGGCCCGATGCGTGACTGAAGTGTTGTGAGAGGTAAGCGGAATGTCCCGGCACACAAGACAAGTGCCTCCAAGCTCAATCCAGCGATTTCCTAGTAATTCCTGTCTGAGACTGGTGCTACATACTAAGTTCCATAGGTGAGAAGCTGGCTGAACGCCCTGTCCAAAGGCAACTTACTTCTGAGAGTTGAGCTCACACTCAGTCCCTCACAGTTCCACACTGCCTGCAGAATGAGTTTCCAACATCTTCACCATAGACGTTTGTCAGAGGCTTCTGAGACACAAGTGGAACAATGCAGACCTGGGGGGTATGTCCAGGTGCAGGAGAGTGGTAATCGTGGAACCTCCTGACTCAGAATACTGCTGCGTTCTCACTGCCATAAGAAGGCAGCTGGTTGAAAGCTGGCTTCTAGGCACGCTTCCTTGTGAGAGCTGAGGTCAGGGCAGGACCCTCCCGCATCCTGACTGCCTGTAGACGGAGGTCGTAGCATAGTTACGTTAGGTGCCGGAAGGGGTTTTGTGAAACTCTTGTGGAAGTGACAGGCCCGCACTCTCGTGTATCTGAGTTCAATAGAGCGATTGCCAACGTCCTTGTTCAGTTTGAGTGTAGCTCGGTTCTAGCTCCCCTGAATAAGTGCCTAGCAGACATCGGCCTGCAAAGCATACACAGTTTGAGAGTTGAGCTCATGGCCTCTGCCTCGGCCATCCTGACTGCCTGTACGGTCTGCTTCCACAGCATTTCGTTGTATGCGGGACAGTAGCGAAGTGAGAACCAAGTGTCTGCCTTGTCAGTTTCGCGCCCAGCAGACGGCTGCCTCCAAGGCATGCACGCTCCTTTGGATTGAGCTTATGGTTTGTACCGCCCCCACGTTGACCGCCTGTATGCTTCGCTTCCAAAGGATTTCGTTCGATACGGGACGCAAGCTTTGTGAGCGGCAAGTGACTCTTAGCTCAATCCAGCGACTTCTGAGCAAGTCCTCCCTCAGAAGGGAGCTGCATACTAACTTCCAAACCCGAGTACCTTGTTGAAAGCTATCTCTCTGGGGAACTTCCTCCTGTGAGGTGAGCTGACACGCGGTACTTCCCAGTTCCACCCTGCCTGCACATGGAGTTACGAATATCCTCACTAGACTTGTTTGTCGGAAGCTCGTGGGACGCAAGGGCCAAGGTGCAGTCTTCAATGTTTGTGTCTCCGGGGGTGGTAGAGCGGTATTGACGGAACGTCCTGACTTCCAATGCCGCTTCTTTTTCACGGCCATAACAACTCAGCTAGTGGAAAGCTAGCTTGCAGGCATGCTTCCTTTCGAGAGCAGAGCTCAGGGCAGGACCCCTCCCGCATCCTGCCAGACTGTAGACGTGGAGGCTAACATCCTTATGTTAGGTGCTGGGAGACGTGGTGAGGAAAGCATGTGGAAGCGTTGGGCCTGAACTCACGCGTATCTGAGTTGAATACAGCGACTTCCAACGGCCTTCTGCTATCAGAGTGTAGCTAGTTTCTACCTCCCATGTACGAGTGGATAGCAGACATCTGCCTCCCAGGCGTACACACTTTTGAGTGTTGAGCTTATGGCCTGTACTTCCCACATCCTGCCTGCAGGTACACTTCGCTGCAGACAGGCCTAGGCTCGATGCGTGACTGAAGTGTTGTGAGAGGTAAGCGGAATGTCCCGGCACACAAGACAAGTGCCTCCAAGCTCAATCCAGCGATTTCCTAGTAATTCCTGTCTGAGACTGGTGCTACATACTAAGTTCCATAGGTGAGAAGCTGGCTGAACGCCCTGTCCAAAGGCAACTTACTTCTGAGAGTTGAGCTCACACTCAGTCCCTCACAGTTCCACACTGCCTGCAGAATGAGTTTCCAACATCTTCACCATAGACGTTTGTCAGAGGCTTCTGAGACACAAGTGGAACAATGCAGACCTGGGGGGTATGTCCAGGTGCAGGAGAGTGGTAATCGTGGAACCTCCTGACTCAGAATACTGCTGCGTTCTCACTGCCATAAGAAGGCAGCTGGTTGAAAGCTGGCTTCTAGGCACGCTTCCTTGTGAGAGCTGAGGTCAGGGCAGGACCCTCCCGCATCCTGACTGCCTGTAGACGGAGGTCGTAGCATAGTTACGTTAGGTGCCGGAAGGGGTTTTGTGAAACTCTTGTGGAAGTGACAGGCCCGCACTCTCGTGTATCTGAGTTCAATAGAGCGATTGCCAACGTCCTTGTTCAGTTTGAGTGTAGCTCGGTTCTAGCTCCCCTGAATAAGTGCCTAGCAGACATCGGCCTGCAAAGCATACACAGTTTGAGAGTTGAGCTCATGGCCTCTGCCTCGGCCATCCTGACTGCCTGTACGGTCTGCTTCCACAGCATTTCGTTGTATGCGGGACAGTAGCGAAGTGAGAACCAAGTGTCTGCCTTGTCAGTTTCGCGCCCAGCAGACGGCTGCCTCCAAGGCATGCACGCTCCTTTGGATTGAGCTTATGGTTTGTACCGCCCCCACGTTGACCGCCTGTATGCTTCGCTTCCAAAGGATTTCGTTCGATACGGGACGCAAGCTTTGTGAGCGGCAAGTGACTCTTAGCTCAATCCAGCGACTTCTGAGCAAGTCCTCCCTCAGAAGGGAGCTGCATACTAACTTCCAAACCCGAGTACCTTGTTGAAAGCTATCTCTCTGGGGAACTTCCTCCTGTGAGGTGAGCTGACACGCGGTACTTCCCAGTTCCACCCTGCCTGCACATGGAGTTACGAATATCCTCACTAGACTTGTTTGTCGGAAGCTCGTGGGACGCAAGGGCCAAGGTGCAGTCTTCAATGTTTGTGTCTCCGGGGGTGGTAGAGCGGTATTGACGGAACGTCCTGACTTCCAATGCCGCTTCTTTTTCACGGCCATAACAACTCAGCTAGTGGAAAGCTAGCTTGCAGGCATGCTTCCTTTGGAGAGCAGAGCTCAGGGCAGGACCCCTCCCGCATCCTGCCAGACTGTAGACGTGGAGGCTAACATCCTTATGTTAGGTGCTGGGAGACGTGGTGAGGAAAGCATGTGGAAGCGTTGGGCCTGAACTCACGCGTATCTGAGTTGAATACAGCGATTTCCAACGGCCTTCTGCTATCAGAGTGTAGCTAGTTTCTACCTCCCATGTACGAGTGGATAGCAGACATCTGCCTCCCAGGCGTACACACTTTTGAGTGTTGAGCTTATGGCCTGTACTTCCCACATCCTGCCTGCAGGTACACTTCGCTGCAGACAGGCCTAGGCCCGATGAGTGACTGAAGTGTTGTGAGAGGTAAGCGGAATGTCCCGGCACACAAGACAAGTGCCTCCAAGCTCAATCCAGCGATTTCCTAGTAATTCCTGTCTGAGACTGGTGCTACATACTAAGTTCCATAGGTGAGAAGCTGGCTGAACGCCCTGTCCAAAGGCAACTTACTTCTGAGAGTTGAGCTCACACTCAGTCCCTCACAGTTCCACACTGCCTGCAGAATGAGTTTCCAACATCTTCACCATAGACGTTTGTCAGAGGCTTCTGAGACACAAGTGGAACAATGCAGACCTGGGGGGTATGTCCAGGTGCAGGAGAGTGGTAATCGTGGAACCTCCTGACTCAGAATACTGCTGCGTTCTCACTGCCATAAGAAGGCAGCTGGTTGAAAGCTGGCTTCTAGGCACGCTTCCTTGTGAGAGCTGAGGTCAGGGCAGGACCCTCCCGCATCCTGACTGCCTGTAGACGGAGGTCGTAGCATAGTTACGTTAGGTGCCGGAAGGGGTTTTGTGAAACTCTTGTGGAAGTGACAGGCCCGCACTCTCGTGTATCTGAGTTCAATAGAGCGATTGCCAACGTCCTTGTTCAGTTTGAGTGTAGCTCGGTTCTAGCTCCCCTGAATAAGTGCCTAGCAGACATCGGCCTGCAAAGCATACACAGTTTGAGAGTTGAGCTCATGGCCTCTGCCTCGGCCATCCTGACTGCCTGTACGGTCTGCTTCCACAGCATTTCGTTGTATGCGGGACAGTAGCGAAGTGAGAACCAAGTGTCTGCCTTGTCAGTTTCGCGCCCAGCAGACGGCTGCCTCCAAGGCATGCACGCTCCTTTGGATTGAGCTTATGGTTTGTACCGCCCCCACGTTGACCGCCTGTATGCTTCGCTTCCAAAGGATTTCGTTCGATACGGGACGCAAGCTTTGTGAGCGGCAAGTGACTCTTAGCTCAATCCAGCGACTTCTGAGCAAGTCCTCCCTCAGAAGGGAGCTGCATACTAACTTCCAAACCCGAGTACCTTGTTGAAAGCTATCTCTCTGGGGAACTTCCTCCTGTGAGGTGAGCTGACACGCGGTACTTCCCAGTTCCACCCTGCCTGCACATGGAGTTACGAATATCCTCACTAGACTTGTTTGTCGGAAGCTCGTGGGACGCAAGGGCCAAGGTGCAGTCTTCAATGTTTGTGTCTCCGGGGGTGGTAGAGCGGTATTGACGGAACGTCCTGACTTCCAATGCCGCTTCTTTTTCACGGCCATAACAACTCAGCTAGTGGAAAGCTAGCTTGCAGGCATGCTTCCTTTCGAGAGCAGAGCTCAGGGCAGGACCCCTCCCGCATCCTGCCAGACTGTAGACGTGGAGGCTAACATCCTTATGTTAGGTGCTGGGAGACGTGGTGAGGAAAGCATGTGGAAGCGTTGGGCCTGAACTCACGCGTATCTGAGTTGAATACAGCGACTTCCAACGGCCTTCTGCTATCAGAGTGTAGCTAGTTTCTACCTCCCATGTACGAGTGGATAGCAGACATCTGCCTCCCAGGCGTACACACTTTTGAGTGTTGAGCTTATGGCCTGTACTTCCCACATCCTGCCTGCAGGTACACTTCGCTGCAGACAGGCCTAGGCCCGATGAGTGACTGAAGTGTTGTGAGAGGTAAGCGGAATGTCCCGGCACACAAGACAAGTGCCTCCAAGCTCAATCCAGCGATTTCCTAGTAATTCCTGTCTGAGACTGGTGCTACATACTAAGTTCCATAGGTGAGAAGCTGGCTGAACGCCCTGTCCAAAGGCAACTTACTTCTGAGAGTTGAGCTCACACTCAGTCCCTCACAGTTCCACACTGCCTGCAGAATGAGTTTCCAACATCTTCACCATAGACGTTTGTCAGAGGCTTCTGAGACACAAGTGGAACAATGCAGACCTGGGGGGTATGTCCAGGTGCAGGAGAGTGGTAATCGTGGAACCTCCTGACTCAGAATACTGCTGCGTTCTCACTGCCATAAGAAGGCAGCTGGTTGAAAGCTGGCTTCTAGGCACGCTTCCTTGTGAGAGCTGAGGTCAGGGCAGGACCCTCCCGCATCCTGACTGCCTGTAGACGGAGGTCGTAGCATAGTTACGTTAGGTGCCGGAAGGGGTTTTGTGAAACTCTTGTGGAAGTGACAGGCCCGCACTCTCGTGTATCTGAGTTCAATAGAGCGATTGCCAACGTCCTTGTTCAGTTTGAGTGTAGCTCGGTTCTAGCTCCCCTGAATAAGTGCCTAGCAGACATCGGCCTGCAAAGCATACACAGTTTGAGAGTTGAGCTCATGGCCTCTGCCTCGGCCATCCTGACTGCCTGTACGGTCTGCTTCCACAGCATTTCGTTGTATGCGGGACAGTAGCGAAGTGAGAACCAAGTGTCTGCCTTGTCAGTTTCGCGCCCAGCAGACGGCTGCCTCCAAGGCATGCACGCTCCTTTGGATTGAGCTTATGGTTTGTACCGCCCCCACGTTGACCGCCTGTATGCTTCGCTTCCAAAGGATTTCGTTCGATACGGGACGCAAGCTTTGTGAGCGGCAAGTGACTCTTAGCTCAATCCAGCGACTTCTGAGCAAGTCCTCCCTCAGAAGGGAGCTGCATACTAACTTCCAAACCCGAGTACCTTGTTGAAAGCTATCTCTCTGGGGAACTTCCTCCTGTGAGGTGAGCTGACACGCGGTACTTCCCAGTTCCACCCTGCCTGCACATGGAGTTACGAATATCCTCACTAGACTTGTTTGTCGGAAGCTCGTGGGACGCAAGGGCCAAGGTGCAGTCTTCAATGTTTGTGTCTCCGGGGGTGGTAGAGCGGTATTGACGGAACGTCCTGACTTCCAATGCCGCTTCTTTTTCACGGCCATAACAACTCAGCTAGTGGAAAGCTAGCTTGCAGGCATGCTTCCTTTCGAGAGCAGAGCTCAGGGCAGGACCCCTCCCGCATCCTGCCAGACTGTAGACGTGGAGGCTAACATCCTTATGTTAGGTGCTGGGAGACGTGGTGAGGAAAGCATGTGGAAGCGTTGGGCCTGAACTCACGCGTATCTGAGTTGAATACAGCGACTTCCAACGGCCTTCTGCTATCAGAGTGTAGCTAGTTTCTACCTCCCATGTACGAGTGGATAGCAGACATCTGCCTCCCAGGCGTACACACTTTTGAGTGTTGAGCTTATGGCCTGTACTTCCCACATCCTGCCTGCAGGTACACTTCGCTGCAGACAGGCCTAGGCCCGATGCGTGACTGAAGTGTTGTGAGAGGTAAGCGGAATGTCCCGGCACACAAGACAAGTGCCTCCAAGCTCAATCCAGCGATTTCCTAGTAATTCCTGTCTGAGACTGGTGCTACATACTAAGTTCCATAGGTGAGAAGCTGGCTGAACGCCCTGTCCAAAGGCAACTTACTTCTGAGAGTTGAGCTCACACTCAGTCCCTCACAGTTCCACACTGCCTGCAGAATGAGTTTCCAACATCTTCACCATAGACGTTTGTCAGAGGCTTCTGAGACACAAGTGGAACAATGCAGACCTGGGGGGTATGTCCAGGTGCAGGAGAGTGGTAATCGTGGAACCTCCTGACTCAGAATACTGCTGCGTTCTCACTGCCATAAGAAGGCAGCTGGTTGAAAGCTGGCTTCTAGGCACGCTTCCTTGTGAGAGCTGAGGTCAGGGCAGGACCCTCCCGCATCCTGACTGCCTGTAGACGGAGGTCGTAGCATAGTTACGTTAGGTGCCGGAAGGGGTTTTGTGAAACTCTTGTGGAAGTGACAGGCCCGCACTCTCGTGTATCTGAGTTCAATAGAGCGATTGCCAACGTCCTTGTTCAGTTTGAGTGTAGCTCGGTTCTAGCTCCCCTGAATAAGTGCCTAGCAGACATCGGCCTGCAAAGCATACACAGTTTGAGAGTTGAGCTCATGGCCTCTGCCTCGGCCATCCTGACTGCCTGTACGGTCTGCTTCCACAGCATTTCGTTGTATGCGGGACAGTAGCGAAGTGAGAACCAAGTGTCTGCCTTGTCAGTTTCGCGCCCAGCAGACGGCTGCCTCCAAGGCATGCACGCTCCTTTGGATTGAGCTTATGGTTTGTACCGCCCCCACGTTGACCGCCTGTATGCTTCGCTTCCAAAGGATTTCGTTCGATACGGGACGCAAGCTTTGTGAGCGGCAAGTGACTCTTAGCTCAATCCAGCGACTTCTGAGCAAGTCCTCCCTCAGAAGGGAGCTGCATACTAACTTCCAAACCCGAGTACCTTGTTGAAAGCTATCTCTCTGGGGAACTTCCTCCTGTGAGGTGAGCTGACACGCGGTACTTCCCAGTTCCACCCTGCCTGCACATGGAGTTACGAATATCCTCACTAGCCTTGTTTGTCGGAAGCTCGTGGGACGCAAGGGCCAAGGTGCAGTCTTCAATGTTTGTGTCTCCGGGGGTGGTAGAGCGGTATTGACGGAACGTCCTGACTTCCAATGCCGCTTCTTTTTCACGGCCATAACAACTCAGCTAGTGGAAAGCTAGCTTGCAGGCATGCTTCCTTTCGAGAGCAGAGCTCAGGGCAGGACCCCTCCCGCATCCTGCCAGACTGTAGACGTGGAGGCTAACATCCTTATGTTAGGTGCTGGGAGACGTGGTGAGGAAAGCATGTGGAAGCGTTGGGCCTGAACTCACGCGTATCTGAGTTGAATACAGCGACTTCCAACGGCCTTCTGCTATCAGAGTGTAGCTAGTTTCTACCTCCCATGTACGAGTGGATAGCAGACATCTGCCTCCCAGGCGTACACACTTTTGAGTGTTGAGCTTATGGCCTGTACTTCCCACATCCTGCCTGCAGGTACACTTCGCTGCAGACAGGCCTAGGCCCGATGAGTGACTGAAGTGTTGTGAGAGGTAAGCGGAATGTCCCGGCACACAAGACAAGTGCCTCCAAGCTCAATCCAGCGATTTCCTAGTAATTCCTGTCTGAGACTGGTGCTACATACTAAGTTCCATAGGTGAGAAGCTGGCTGAACGCCCTGTCCAAAGGCAACTTACTTCTGAGAGTTGAGCTCACACTCAGTCCCTCACAGTTCCACACTGCCTGCAGAATGAGTTTCCAACATCTTCACCATAGACGTTTGTCAGAGGCTTCTGAGACACAAGTGGAACAATGCAGACCTGGGGGGTATGTCCAGGTGCAGGAGAGTGGTAATCGTGGAACCTCCTGACTCAGAATACTGCTGCGTTCTCACTGCCATAAGAAGGCAGCTGGTTGAAAGCTGGCTTCTAGGCACGCTTCCTTGTGAGAGCTGAGGTCAGGGCAGGACCCTCCCGCATCCTGACTGCCTGTAGACGGAGGTCGTAGCATAGTTACGTTAGGTGCCGGAAGGGGTTTTGTGAAACTCTTGTGGAAGTGACAGGCCCGCACTCTCGTGTATCTGAGTTCAATAGAGCGATTGCCAACGTCCTTGTTCAGTTTGAGTGTAGCTCGGTTCTAGCTCCCCTGAATAAGTGCCTAGCAGACATCGGCCTGCAAAGCATACACAGTTTGAGAGTTGAGCTCATGGCCTCTGCCTCGGCCATCCTGACTGCCTGTACGGTCTGCTTCCACAGCATTTCGTTGTATGCGGGACAGTAGCGAAGTGAGAACCAAGTGTCTGCCTTGTCAGTTTCGCGCCCAGCAGACGGCTGCCTCCAAGGCATGCACGCTCCTTTGGATTGAGCTTATGGTTTGTACCGCCCCCACGTTGACCGCCTGTATGCTTCGCTTCCAAAGGATTTCGTTCGATACGGGACGCAAGCTTTGTGAGCGGCAAGTGACTCTTAGCTCAATCCAGCGACTTCTGAGCAAGTCCTCCCTCAGAAGGGAGCTGCATACTAACTTCCAAACCCGAGTACCTTGTTGAAAGCTATCTCTCTGGGGAACTTCCTCCTGTGAGGTGAGCTGACACGCGGTACTTCCCAGTTCCACCCTGCCTGCACATGGAGTTACGAATATCCTCACTAGACTTGTTTGTCGGAAGCTCGTGGGACGCAAGGGCCAAGGTGCAGTCTTCAATGTTTGTGTCTCCGGGGGTGGTAGAGCGGTATTGACGGAACGTCCTGACTTCCAATGCCGCTTCTTTTTCACGGCCATAACAACTCAGCTAGTGGAAAGCTAGCTTGCAGGCATGCTTCCTTTCGAGAGCAGAGCTCAGGGCAGGACCCCTCCCGCATCCTGCCAGACTGTAGACGTGGAGGCTAACATCCTTATGTTAGGTGCTGGGAGACGTGGTGAGGAAAGCATGTGGAAGCGTTGGGCCTGAACTCACGCGTATCTGAGTTGAATACAGCGACTTCCAACGGCCTTCTGCTATCAGAGTGTAGCTAGTTTCTACCTCCCATGTACGAGTGGATAGCAGACATCTGCCTCCCAGGCGTACACACTTTTGAGTGTTGAGCTTATGGCCTGTACTTCCCACATCCTGCCTGCAGGTACACTTCGCTGCAGACAGGCCTAGGCCCGATGCGTGACTGAAGTGTTGTGAGAGGTAAGCGGAATGTCCCGGCACACAAGACAAGTGCCTCCAAGCTCAATCCAGCGATTTCCTAGTAATTCCTGTCTGAGACTGGTGCTACATACTAAGTTCCATAGGTGAGAAGCTGGCTGAACGCCCTGTCCAAAGGCAACTTACTTCTGAGAGTTGAGCTCACACTCAGTCCCTCACAGTTCCACACTGCCTGCAGAATGAGTTTCCAACATCTTCACCATAGACGTTTGTCAGAGGCTTCTGAGACACAAGTGGAACAATGCAGACCTGGGGGGTATGTCCAGGTGCAGGAGAGTGGTAATCGTGGAACCTCCTGACTCAGAATACTGCTGCGTTCTCACTGCCATAAGAAGGCAGCTGGTTGAAAGCTGGCTTCTAGGCACGCTTCCTTGTGAGAGCTGAGGTCAGGGCAGGACCCTCCCGCATCCTGACTGCCTGTAGACGGAGGTCGTAGCATAGTTACGTTAGGTGCCGGAAGGGGTTTTGTGAAACTCTTGTGGAAGTGACAGGCCCGCACTCTCGTGTATCTGAGTTCAATAGAGCGATTGCCAACGTCCTTGTTCAGTTTGAGTGTAGCTCGGTTCTAGCTCCCCTGAATAAGTGCCTAGCAGACATCGGCCTGCAAAGCATACACAGTTTGAGAGTTGAGCTCATGGCCTCTGCCTCGGCCATCCTGACTGCCTGTACGGTCTGCTTCCACAGCATTTCGTTGTATGCGGGACAGTAGCGAAGTGAGAACCAAGTGTCTGCCTTGTCAGTTTCGCGCCCAGCAGACGGCTGCCTCCAAGGCATGCACGCTCCTTTGGATTGAGCTTATGGTTTGTACCGCCCCCACGTTGACCGCCTGTATGCTTCGCTTCCAAAGGATTTCGTTCGATACGGGACGCAAGCTTTGTGAGCGGCAAGTGACTCTTAGCTCAATCCAGCGACTTCTGAGCAAGTCCTCCCTCAGAAGGGAGCTGCATACTAACTTCCAAACCCGAGTACCTTGTTGAAAGCTATCTCTCTGGGGAACTTCCTCCTGTGAGGTGAGCTGACACGCGGTACTTCCCAGTTCCACCCTGCCTGCACATGGAGTTACGAATATCCTCACTAGACTTGTTTGTCGGAAGCTCGTGGGACGCAAGGGCCAAGGTGCAGTCTTCAATGTTTGTGTCTCCGGGGGTGGTAGAGCGGTATTGACGGAACGTCCTGACTTCCAATGCCGCTTCTTTTTCACGGCCATAACAACTCAGCTAGTGGAAAGCTAGCTTGCAGGCATGCTTCCTTTCGAGAGCAGAGCTCAGGGCAGGACCCCTCCCGCATCCTGCCAGACTGTAGACGTGGAGGCTAACATCCTTATGTTAGGTGCTGGGAGACGTGGTGAGGAAAGCATGTGGAAGCGTTGGGCCTGAACTCACGCGTATCTGAGTTGAATACAGCGACTTCCAACGGCCTTCTGCTATCAGAGTGTAGCTAGTTTCTACCTCCCATGTACGAGTGGATAGCAGACATCTGCCTCCCAGGCGTACACACTTTTGAGTGTTGAGCTTATGGCCTGTACTTCCCACATCCTGCCTGCAGGTACACTTCGCTGCAGACAGGCCTAGGCTCGATGCGTGACTGAAGTGTTGTGAGAGGTAAGCGGAATGTCCCGGCACACAAGACAAGTGCCTCCAAGCTCAATCCAGCGATTTCCTAGTAATTCCTGTCTGAGACTGGTGCTACATACTAAGTTCCATAGGTGAGAAGCTGGCTGAACGCCCTGTCCAAAGGCAACTTACTTCTGAGAGTTGAGCTCACACTCAGTCCCTCACAGTTCCACACTGCCTGCAGAATGAGTTTCCAACATCTTCACCATAGACGTTTGTCAGAGGCTTCTGAGACACAAGTGGAACAATGCAGACCTGGGGGGTATGTCCAGGTGCAGGAGAGTGGTAATCGTGGAACCTCCTGACTCAGAATACTGCTGCGTTCTCACTGCCATAAGAAGGCAGCTGGTTGAAAGCTGGCTTCTAGGCACGCTTCCTTGTGAGAGCTGAGGTCAGGGCAGGACCCTCCCGCATCCTGACTGCCTGTAGACGGAGGTCGTAGCATAGTTACGTTAGGTGCCGGAAGGGGTTTTGTGAAACTCTTGTGGAAGTGACAGGCCCGCACTCTCGTGTATCTGAGTTCAATAGAGCGATTGCCAACGTCCTTGTTCAGTTTGAGTGTAGCTCGGTTCTAGCTCCCCTGAATAAGTGCCTAGCAGACATCGGCCTGCAAAGCATACACAGTTTGAGAGTTGAGCTCATGGCCTCTGCCTCGGCCATCCTGACTGCCTGTACGGTCTGCTTCCACAGCATTTCGTTGTATGCGGGACAGTAGCGAAGTGAGAACCAAGTGTCTGCCTTGTCAGTTTCGCGCCCAGCAGACGGCTGCCTCCAAGGCATGCACGCTCCTTTGGATTGAGCTTATGGTTTGTACCGCCCCCACGTTGACCGCCTGTATGCTTCGCTTCCAAAGGATTTCGTTCGATACGGGACGCAAGCTTTGTGAGCGGCAAGTGACTCTTAGCTCAATCCAGCGACTTCTGAGCAAGTCCTCCCTCAGAAGGGAGCTGCATACTAACTTCCAAACCCGAGTACCTTGTTGAAAGCTATCTCTCTGGGGAACTTCCTCCTGTGAGGTGAGCTGACACGCGGTACTTCCCAGTTCCACCCTGCCTGCACATGGAGTTACGAATATCCTCACTAGACTTGTTTGTCGGAAGCTCGTGGGACGCAAGGGCCAAGGTGCAGTCTTCAATGTTTGTGTCTCCGGGGGTGGTAGAGCGGTATTGACGGAACGTCCTGACTTCCAATGCCGCTTCTTTTTCACGGCCATAACAACTCAGCTAGTGGAAAGCTAGCTTGCAGGCATGCTTCCTTTGGAGAGCAGAGCTCAGGGCAGGACCCCTCCCGCATCCTGCCAGACTGTAGACGTGGAGGCTAACATCCTTATGTTAGGTGCTGGGAGACGTGGTGAGGAAAGCATGTGGAAGCGTTGGGCCTGAACTCACGCGTATCTGAGTTGAATACAGCGATTTCCAACGGCCTTCTGCTATCAGAGTGTAGCTAGTTTCTACCTCCCATGTACGAGTGGATAGCAGACATCTGCCTCCCAGGCGTACACACTTTTGAGTGTTGAGCTTATGGCCTGTACTTCCCACATCCTGCCTGCAGGTACACTTCGCTGCAGACAGGCCTAGGCCCGATGAGTGACTGAAGTGTTGTGAGAGGTAAGCGGAATGTCCCGGCACACAAGACAAGTGCCTCCAAGCTCAATCCAGCGATTTCCTAGTAATTCCTGTCTGAGACTGGTGCTACATACTAAGTTCCATAGGTGAGAAGCTGGCTGAACGCCCTGTCCAAAGGCAACTTACTTCTGAGAGTTGAGCTCACACTCAGTCCCTCACAGTTCCACACTGCCTGCAGAATGAGTTTCCAACATCTTCACCATAGACGTTTGTCAGAGGCTTCTGAGACACAAGTGGAACAATGCAGACCTGGGGGGTATGTCCAGGTGCAGGAGAGTGGTAATCGTGGAACCTCCTGACTCAGAATACTGCTGCGTTCTCACTGCCATAAGAAGGCAGCTGGTTGAAAGCTGGCTTCTAGGCACGCTTCCTTGTGAGAGCTGAGGTCAGGGCAGGACCCTCCCGCATCCTGACTGCCTGTAGACGGAGGTCGTAGCATAGTTACGTTAGGTGCCGGAAGGGGTTTTGTGAAACTCTTGTGGAAGTGACAGGCCCGCACTCTCGTGTATCTGAGTTCAATAGAGCGATTGCCAACGTCCTTGTTCAGTTTGAGTGTAGCTCGGTTCTAGCTCCCCTGAATAAGTGCCTAGCAGACATCGGCCTGCAAAGCATACACAGTTTGAGAGTTGAGCTCATGGCCTCTGCCTCGGCCATCCTGACTGCCTGTACGGTCTGCTTCCACAGCATTTCGTTGTATGCGGGACAGTAGCGAAGTGAGAACCAAGTGTCTGCCTTGTCAGTTTCGCGCCCAGCAGACGGCTGCCTCCAAGGCATGCACGCTCCTTTGGATTGAGCTTATGGTTTGTACCGCCCCCACGTTGACCGCCTGTATGCTTCGCTTCCAAAGGATTTCGTTCGATACGGGACGCAAGCTTTGTGAGCGGCAAGTGACTCTTAGCTCAATCCAGCGACTTCTGAGCAAGTCCTCCCTCAGAAGGGAGCTGCATACTAACTTCCAAACCCGAGTACCTTGTTGAAAGCTATCTCTCTGGGGAACTTCCTCCTGTGAGGTGAGCTGACACGCGGTACTTCCCAGTTCCACCCTGCCTGCACATGGAGTTACGAATATCCTCACTAGACTTGTTTGTCGGAAGCTCGTGGGACGCAAGGGCCAAGGTGCAGTCTTCAATGTTTGTGTCTCCGGGGGTGGTAGAGCGGTATTGACGGAACGTCCTGACTTCCAATGCCGCTTCTTTTTCACGGCCATAACAACTCAGCTAGTGGAAAGCTAGCTTGCAGGCATGCTTCCTTTCGAGAGCAGAGCTCAGGGCAGGACCCCTCCCGCATCCTGCCAGACTGTAGACGTGGAGGCTAACATCCTTATGTTAGGTGCTGGGAGACGTGGTGAGGAAAGCATGTGGAAGCGTTGGGCCTGAACTCACGCGTATCTGAGTTGAATACAGCGACTTCCAACGGCCTTCTGCTATCAGAGTGTAGCTAGTTTCTACCTCCCATGTACGAGTGGATAGCAGACATCTGCCTCCCAGGCGTACACACTTTTGAGTGTTGAGCTTATGGCCTGTACTTCCCACATCCTGCCTGCAGGTACACTTCGCTGCAGACAGGCCTAGGCTCGATGCGTGACTGAAGTGTTGTGAGAGGTAAGCGGAATGTCCCGGCACACAAGACAAGTGCCTCCAAGCTCAATCCAGCGATTTCCTAGTAATTCCTGTCTGAGACTGGTGCTACATACTAAGTTCCATAGGTGAGAAGCTGGCTGAACGCCCTGTCCAAAGGCAACTTACTTCTGAGAGTTGAGCTCACACTCAGTCCCTCACAGTTCCACACTGCCTGCAGAATGAGTTTCCAACATCTTCACCATAGACGTTTGTCAGAGGCTTCTGAGACACAAGTGGAACAATGCAGACCTGGGGGGTATGTCCAGGTGCAGGAGAGTGGTAATCGTGGAACCTCCTGACTCAGAATACTGCTGCGTTCTCACTGCCATAAGAAGGCAGCTGGTTGAAAGCTGGCTTCTAGGCACGCTTCCTTGTGAGAGCTGAGGTCAGGGCAGGACCCTCCCGCATCCTGACTGCCTGTAGACGGAGGTCGTAGCATAGTTTTTTTTTTTTTTTTTTTTTTTTTTTTTCTTTTTTTTAAATTATTTATTTATGATAGTTACAGAGAGAGAGAGAGAGAGAAGCAGAGACATAGGCAGAGGGAGAAGCAGGCTCCATGCACCGGGAGCCCAACGTGGGATTCGATCCCGGGTCTCCAGGATCACGCCCCGGGCCAAAGGCAGGTGCTAAACCGCTGCGCCACGCAGGGATCCCGGTCGTAGCATAGTTACGTTAGGTGCCGGAAGGGGTTTTGTGAAACTCTTGTGGAAGTGACAGGCCCGCACTCTCGTGTATCTGAGTTCAATAGAGCGATTGCCAACGTCCTTGTTCAGTTTGAGTGTAGCTCGGTTCTAGCTCCCCTGAATAAGTGCCTAGCAGACATCGGCCTGCAAAGCATACACAGTTTGAGAGTTGAGCTCATGGCCTCTGCCTCGGCCATCCTGACTGCCTGTACGGTCTGCTTCCACAGCATTTCGTTGTATGCGGGACAGTAGCGAAGTGAGAACCAAGTGTCTGCCTTGTCAGTTTCGCGCCCAGCAGACGGCTGCCTCCAAGGCATGCACGCTCCTTTGGATTGAGCTTATGGTTTGTACCGCCCCCACGTTGACCGCCTGTATGCTTCGCTTCCAAAGGATTTCGTTCGATACGGGACGCAAGCTTTGTGAGCGGCAAGTGACTCTTAGCTCAATCCAGCGACTTCTGAGCAAGTCCTCCCTCAGAAGGGAGCTGCATACTAACTTCCAAACCCGAGTACCTTGTTGAAAGCTATCTCTCTGGGGAACTTCCTCCTGTGAGGTGAGCTGACACGCGGTACTTCCCAGTTCCACCCTGCCTGCACATGGAGTTACGAATATCCTCACTAGACTTGTTTGTCGGAAGCTCGTGGGACGCAAGGGCCAAGGTGCAGTCTTCAATGTTTGTGTCTCCGGGGGTGGTAGAGCGGTATTGACGGAACGTCCTGACTTCCAATGCCGCTTCTTTTTCACGGCCATAACAACTCAGCTAGTGGAAAGCTAGCTTGCAGGCATGCTTCCTTTGGAGAGCAGAGCTCAGGGCAGGACCCCTCCCGCATCCTGCCAGACTGTAGACGTGGAGGCTAACATCCTTATGTTAGGTGCTGGGAGACGTGGTGAGGAAAGCATGTGGAAGCGTTGGGCCTGAACTCACGCGTATCTGAGTTGAATACAGCGACTTCCAACGGCCTTCTGCTATCAGAGTGTAGCTAGTTTCTACCTCCCATGTACGAGTGGATAGCAGACATCTGCCTCCCAGGCGTACACACTTTTGAGTGTTGAGCTTATGGCCTGTACTTCCCACATCCTGCCTGCAGGTACACTTCGCTGCAGACAGGCCTAGGCTCGATGCGTGACTGAAGTGTTGTGAGAGGTAAGCGGAATGTCCCGGCACACAAGACAAGTGCCTCCAAGCTCAATCCAGCGATTTCCTAGTAATTCCTGTCTGAGACTGGTGCTACATACTAAGTTCCATAGGTGAGAAGCTGGCTGAACGCCCTGTCCAAAGGCAACTTACTTCTGAGAGTTGAGCTCACACTCAGTCCCTCACAGTTCCACACTGCCTGCAGAATGAGTTTCCAACATCTTCACCATAGACGTTTGTCAGAGGCTTCTGAGACACAAGTGGAACAATGCAGACCTGGGGGGTATGTCCAGGTGCAGGGGAGTGGTAATCGTGGAACCTCCTGACTCAGAATACTGCTGCGTTCTCACTGCCATAAGAAGGCAGCTGGTTGAAAGCTGGCTTCTAGGCACGCTTCCTTGTGAGAGCTGAGGTCAGGGCAGGACCCTCCCGCATCCTGACTGCCTGTAGACGGAGGTCGTAGCATAGTTACGTTAGGTGCCGGAAGGGGTTTTGTGAAACTCTTGTGGAAGTGACAGGCCCGCACTCTCGTGTATCTGAGTTCAATAGAGCGATTGCCAACGTCCTTGTTCAGTTTGAGTGTAGCTCGGTTCTAGCTCCCCTGAATAAGTGCCTAGCAGACATCGGCCTGCAAAGCATACACAGTTTGAGAGTTGAGCTCATGGCCTCTGCCTCGGCCATCCTGACTGCCTGTACGGTCTGCTTCCACAGCATTTCGTTGTATGCGGGACAGTAGCGAAGTGAGAACCAAGTGTCTGCCTTGTCAGTTTCGCGCCCAGCAGACGGCTGCCTCCAAGGCATGCACGCTCCTTTGGATTGAGCTTATGGTTTGTACCGCCCCCACGTTGACCGCCTGTATGCTTCGCTTCCAAAGGATTTCGTTCGATACGGGACGCAAGCTTTGTGAGCGGCAAGTGACTCTTAGCTCAATCCAGCGACTTCTGAGCAAGTCCTCCCTCAGAAGGGAGCTGCATACTAACTTCCAAACCCGAGTACCTTGTTGAAAGCTATCTCTCTGGGGAACTTCCTCCTGTGAGGTGAGCTGACACGCGGTACTTCCCAGTTCCACCCTGCCTGCACATGGAGTTACGAATATCCTCACTAGACTTGTTTGTCGGAAGCTCGTGGGACGCAAGGGCCAAGGTGCAGTCTTCAATGTTTGTGTCTCCGGGGGTGGTAGAGCGGTATTGACGGAACGTCCTGACTTCCAATGCCGCTTCTTTTTCACGGCCATAACAACTCAGCTAGTGGAAAGCTAGCTTGCAGGCATGCTTCCTTTGGAGAGCAGAGCTCAGGGCAGGACCCCTCCCGCATCCTGCCAGACTGTAGACGTGGAGGCTAACATCCTTATGTTAGGTGCTGGGAGACGTGGTGAGGAAAGCATGTGGAAGCGTTGGGCATGAACTCACGCGTATCTGAGTTGAATACAGCGACTTCCAACGGCCTTCTGCTATCAGAGTGTAGCTAGTTTCTACCTCCCATGTACGAGTGGATAGCAGACATCTGCCTCCCAGGCGTACACACTTTTGAGTGTTGAGCTTATGGCCTGTACTTCCCACATCCTGCCTGCAGGTACACTTCGCTGCAGACAGGCCTATGCTCGATGCGTGACTGAAGTGTTGTGAGAGGTAAGCGGAATGTCCCGGCACACAAGACAAGTGCCTCCAAGCTCAATCCAGCGATTTCCTAGTAATTCCTGTCTGAGACTGGTGCTACATACTAAGTTCCATAGGTGAGAAGCTGGCTGAACGCCCTGTCCAAAGGCAACTTACTTCTGAGAGTTGAGCTCACACTCAGTCCCTCACAGTTCCACACTGCCTGCAGAATGAGTTTCCAACATCTTCACCATAGACGTTTGTCAGAGGCTTCTGAGACACAAGTGGAACAATGCAGACCTGGGGGGTATGTCCAGGTGCAGGAGAGTGGTAATCGTGGAACCTCCTGACTCAGAATACTGCTGCGTTCTCACTGCCATAAGAAGGCAGCTGGTTGAAAGCTGGCTTCTAGGCACGCTTCCTTGTGAGAGCTGAGGTCAGGGCAGGACCCTCCCCCATCCTGACTGCCTGTAGACGGAGGTCGTAGCATAGTTACGTTAGGTGCCGGAAGGGGTTTTGTGAAACTCTTGTGGAAGTGACAGGCCCGCACTCTCGTGTATCTGAGTTCAATAGAGCGATTGCCAACGTCCTTGTTCAGTTTGAGTGTAGCTCGGTTCTAGCTCCCCTGAATAAGTGCCTAGCAGACATCGGCCTGCAAAGCATACACAGTTTGAGAGTTGAGCTCATGGCCTCTGCCTCGGCCATCCTGACTGCCTGTACGGTCTGCTTCCACAGCATTTCGTTGTATGCGGGACAGTAGCGAAGTGAGAACCAAGTGTCTGCCTTGTCAGTTTCGCGCCCAGCAGACGGCTGCCTCCAAGGCATGCACGCTCCTTTGGATTGAGCTTATGGTTTGTACCGCCCCCACGTTGACCGCCTGTATGCTTCGCTTCCAAAGGATTTCGTTCGATACGGGACGCAAGCTTTGTGAGCGGCAAGTGACTCTTAGCTCAATCCAGCGACTTCTGAGCAAGTCCTCCCTCAGAAGGGAGCTGCATACTAACTTCCAAACCCGAGTACCTTGTTGAAAGCTATCTCTCTGGGGAACTTCCTCCTGTGAGGTGAGCTGACACGCGGTACTTCCCAGTTCCACCCTGCCTGCACATGGAGTTACGAATATCCTCACTAGACTTGTTTGTCGGAAGCTCGTGGGACGCAAGGGCCAAGGTGCAGTCTTCAATGTTTGTGTCTCCGGGGGTGGTAGAGCGGTATTGACGGAACGTCCTGACTTCCAATGCCGCTTCTTTTTCACGGCCATAACAACTCAGCTAGTGGAAAGCTAGCTTGCAGGCATGCTTCCTTTGGAGAGCAGAGCTCAGGGCAGGACCCCTCCCGCATCCTGCCAGACTGTAGACGTGGAGGCTAACATCCTTATGTTAGGTGCTGGGAGACGTGGTGAGGAAAGCATGTGGAAGCGTTGGGCCTGAACTCACGCGTATCTGAGTTGAATACAGCGACTTCCAACGGCCTTCTGCTATCAGAGTGTAGCTAGTTTCTACCTCCCATGTACGAGTGGATAGCAGACATCTGCCTCCCAGGCGTACACACTTTTGAGTGTTGAGCTTATGGCCTGTACTTCCCACATCCTGCCTGCAGGTACACTTCGCTGCAGACAGGCCTAGGCTCGATGCGTGACTGAAGTGTTGTGAGAGGTAAGCGGAATGTCCCGGCACACAAGACAAGTGCCTCCAAGCTCAATCCAGCGATTTCCTAGTAATTCCTGTCTGAGACTGGTGCTACATACTAAGTTCCATAGGTGAGAAGCTGGCTGAACGCCCTGTCCAAAGGCAACTTACTTCTGAGAGTTGAGCTCACACTCAGTCCCTCACAGTTCCACACTGCCTGCAGAATGAGTTTCCAACATCTTCACCATAGACGTTTGTCAGAGGCTTCTGAGACACAAGTGGAACAATGCAGACCTGGGGGGTATGTCCAGGTGCAGGGGAGTGGTAATCGTGGAACCTCCTGACTCAGAATACTGCTGCGTTCTCACTGCCATAAGAAGGCAGCTGGTTGAAAGCTGGCTTCTAGGCACGCTTCCTTGTGAGAGCTGAGGTCAGGGCAGGACCCTCCCGCATCCTGACTGCCTGTAGACGGAGGTCGTAGCATAGTTACGTTAGGTGCCGGAAGGGGTTTTGTGAAACTCTTGTGGAAGTGACAGGCCCGCACTCTCGTGTATCTGAGTTCAATAGAGCGATTGCCAACGTCCTTGTTCAGTTTGAGTGTAGCTCGGTTCTAGCTCCCCTGAATAAGTGCCTAGCAGACATCGGCCTGCAAAGCATACACAGTTTGAGAGTTGAGCTCATGGCCTCTGCCTCGGCCATCCTGACTGCCTGTACGGTCTGCTTCCACAGCATTTCGTTGTATGCGGGACAGTAGCGAAGTGAGAACCAAGTGTCTGCCTTGTCAGTTTCGCGCCCAGCAGACGGCTGCCTCCAAGGCATGCACGCTCCTTTGGATTGAGCTTATGGTTTGTACCGCCCCCACGTTGACCGCCTGTATGCTTCGCTTCCAAAGGATTTCGTTCGATACGGGACGCAAGCTTTGTGAGCGGCAAGTGACTCTTAGCTCAATCCAGCGACTTCTGAGCAAGTCCTCCCTCAGAAGGGAGCTGCATACTAACTTCCAAACCCGAGTACCTTGTTGAAAGCTATCTCTCTGGGGAACTTCCTCCTGTGAGGTGAGCTGACACGCGGTACTTCCCAGTTCCACCCTGCCTGCACATGGAGTTACGAATATCCTCACTAGACTTGTTTGTCGGAAGCTCGTGGGACGCAAGGGCCAAGGTGCAGTCTTCAATGTTTGTGTCTCCGGGGGTGGTAGAGCGGTATTGACGGAACGTCCTGACTTCCAATGCCGCTTCTTTTTCACGGCCATAACAACTCAGCTAGTGGAAAGCTAGCTTGCAGGCATGCTTCCTTTGGAGAGCAGAGCTCAGGGCAGGACCCCTCCCGCATCCTGCCAGACTGTAGACGTGGAGGCTAACATCCTTATGTTAGGTGCTGGGAGACGTGGTGAGGAAAGCATGTGGAAGCGTTGGGCCTGAACTCACGCGTATCTGAGTTGAATACAGCGACTTCCAACGGCCTTCTGCTATCAGAGTGTAGCTAGTTTCTACCTCCCATGTACGAGTGGATAGCAGACATCTGCCTCCCAGGCGTACACACTTTTGAGTGTTGAGCTTATGGCCTGTACTTCCCACATCCTGCCTGCAGGTACACTTCGCTGCAGACAGGCCTAGGCCCGATGAGTGACTGAAGTGTTGTGAGAGGTAAGCGGAATGTCCCGGCACACAAGACAAGTGCCTCCAAGCTCAATCCAGCGATTTCCTAGTAATTCCTGTCTGAGACTGGTGCTACATACTAAGTTCCATAGGTGAGAAGCTGGCTGAACGCTCTGTCCAAAGGCAACTTACTTCTGAGAGTTGAGCTCACACTCAGTCCCTCACAGTTCCACACTGCCTGCAGAATGAGTTTCCAACATCTTCACCATAGACGTTTGTCAGAGGCTTCTGAGACACAAGTGGAACAATGCAGACCTGGGGGGTATGTCCAGGTGCAGGAGAGTGGTAATCGTGGAACCTCCTGACTCAGAATACTGCTGCGTTCTCACTGCCATAAGAAGGCAGCTGGTTGAAAGCTGGCTTCTAGGCACGCTTCCTTGTGAGAGCTGAGGTCAGGGCAGGACCCTCCCGCATCCTGACTGCCTGTAGACGGAGGTCGTAGCATAGTTACGTTAGGTGCCGGAAGGGGTTTTGTGAAACTCTTGTGGAAGTGACAGGCCCGCACTCTCGTGTATCTGAGTTCAATAGAGCGATTGCCAACGTCCTTGTTCAGTTTGAGTGTAGCTCGGTTCTAGCTCCCCTGAATAAGTGCCTAGCAGACATCGGCCTGCAAAGCATACACAGTTTGAGAGTTGAGCTCATGGCCTCTGCCTCAGCCATCCTGACTGCCTGTACGGTCTGCTTCCACAGCATTTCGTTGTATGCGGGACAGTAGCGAAGTGAGAACCAAGTGTCTGCCTTGTCAGTTTCGCGCCCAGCAGACGGCTGCCTCCAAGGCATGCACGCTCCTTTGGATTGAGCTTATGGTTTGTACCGCCCCCACGTTGACCGCCTGTATGCTTCGCTTCCAAAGGATTTCGTTCGATACGGGACGCAAGCTTTGTGAGCGGCAAGTGACTCTTAGCTCAATCCAGCGACTTCTGAGCAAGTCCTCCCTCAGAAGGGAGCTGCATACTAACTTCCAAACCCGAGTACCTTGTTGAAAGCTATCTCTCTGGGGAACTTCCTCCTGTGAGGTGAGCTGACACGCGGTACTTCCCAGTTCCACCCTGCCTGCACATGGAGTTACGAATATCCTCACTAGACTTGTTTGTCGGAAGCTCGTGGGACGCAAGGGCCAAGGTGCAGTCTTCAATGTTTGTGTCTCCGGGGGTGGTAGAGCGGTATTGACGGAACGTCCTGACTTCCAATGCCGCTTCTTTTTCACGGCCATAACAACTCAGCTAGTGGAAAGCTAGCTTGCAGGCATGCTTCCTTTGGAGAGCAGAGCTCAGGGCAGGACCCCTCCCGCATCCTGCCAGACTGTAGACGTGGAGGCTAACATCCTTATGTTAGGTGCTGGGAGACGTGGTGAGGAAAGCATGTGGAAGCGTTGGGCCTGAACTCACGCGTATCTGAGTTGAATACAGCGATTTCCAACGGCCTTCTGCTATCAGAGTGTAGCTAGTTTCTACCTCCCATGTACGAGTGGATAGCAGACATCTGCCTCCCAGGCGTACACACTTTTGAGTGTTGAGCTTATGGCCTGTACTTCCCACATCCTGCCTGCAGGTACACTTCGCTGCAGACAGGCCTAGGCCCGATGAGTGACTGAAGTGTTGTGAGAGGTAAGCGGAATGTCCCGGCACACAAGACAAGTGCCTCCAAGCTCAATCCAGCGATTTCCTAGTAATTCCTGTCTGAGACTGGTGCTACATACTAAGTTCCATAGGTGAGAAGCTGGCTGAACGCCCTGTCCAAAGGCAACTTACTTCTGAGAGTTGAGCTCACACTCAGTCCCTCACAGTTCCACACTGCCTGCAGAATGAGTTTCCAACATCTTCACCATAGACGTTTGTCAGAGGCTTCTGAGACACAAGTGGAACAATGCAGACCTGGGGGGTATGTCCAGGTGCAGGAGAGTGGTAATCGTGGAACCTCCTGACTCAGAATACTGCTGCGTTCTCACTGCCATAAGAAGGCAGCTGGTTGAAAGCTGGCTTCTAGGCACGCTTCCTTGTGAGAGCTGAGGTCAGGGCAGGACCCTCCCGCATCCTGACTGCCTGTAGACGGAGGTCGTAGCATAGTTACGTTAGGTGCCGGAAGGGGTTTTGTGAAACTCTTGTGGAAGTGACAGGCCCGCACTCTCGTGTATCTGAGTTCAATAGAGCGATTGCCAACGTCCTTGTTCAGTTTGAGTGTAGCTCGGTTCTAGCTCCCCTGAATAAGTGCCTAGCAGACATCGGCCTGCAAAGCATACACAGTTTGAGAGTTGAGCTCATGGCCTCTGCCTCGGCCATCCTGACTGCCTGTACGGTCTGCTTCCACAGCATTTCGTTGTATGCGGGACAGTAGCGAAGTGAGAACCAAGTGTCTGCCTTGTCAGTTTCGCGCCCAGCAGACGGCTGCCTCCAAGGCATGCACGCTCCTTTGGATTGAGCTTATGGTTTGTACCGCCCCCACGTTGACCGCCTGTATGCTTCGCTTCCAAAGGATTTCGTTCGATACGGGACGCAAGCTTTGTGAGCGGCAAGTGACTCTTAGCTCAATCCAGCGACTTCTGAGCAAGTCCTCCCTCAGAAGGGAGCTGCATACTAACTTCCAAACCCGAGTACCTTGTTGAAAGCTATCTCTCTGGGGAACTTCCTCCTGTGAGGTGAGCTGACACGCGGTACTTCCCAGTTCCACCCTGCCTGCACATGGAGTTACGAATATCCTCACTAGACTTGTTTGTCGGAAGCTCGTGGGACGCAAGGGCCAAGGTGCAGTCTTCAATGTTTGTGTCTCCGGGGGTGGTAGAGCGGTATTGACGGAACGTCCTGACTTCCAATGCCGCTTCTTTTTCACGGCCATAACAACTCAGCTAGTGGAAAGCTAGCTTGCAGGCATGCTTCCTTTGGAGTGCAGAGCTCAGGGCAGGACCCCTCCCGCATCCTGCCAGACTGTAGACGTGGAGGCTAACATCCTTATGTTAGGTGCTGGGAGACGTGGTGAGGAAAGCATGTGGAAGCGTTGGGCCTGAACTCACGCGTATCTGAGTTGAATACAGCGATTTCCAACGGCCTTCTGCTATCAGAGTGTAGCTAGTTTCTACCTCCCATGTACGAGTGGATAGCAGACATCTGCCTCCCAGGCGTACACACTTTTGAGTGTTGAGCTTATGGCCTGTACTTCCCACATCCTGCCTGCAGGTACACTTCGCTGCAGACAGGCCTAGGCCCGATGAGTGACTGAAGTGTTGTGAGAGGTAAGCGGAATGTCCCGGCACACAAGACAAGTGCCTCCAAGCTCAATCCAGCGATTTCCTAGTAATTCCTGTCTGAGACTGGTGCTACATACTAAGTTCCATAGGTGAGAAGCTGGCTGAACGCCCTGTCCAAAGGCAACTTACTTCTGAGAGTTGAGCTCACACTCAGTCCCTCACAGTTCCACACTGCCTGCAGAATGAGTTTCCAACATCTTCACCATAGACGTTTGTCAGAGGCTTCTGAGACACAAGTGGAACAATGCAGACCTGGGGGGTATGTCCAGGTGCAGGAGAGTGGTAATCGTGGAACCTCCTGACTCAGAATACTGCTGCGTTCTCACTGCCATAAGAAGGCAGCTGGTTGAAAGCTGGCTTCTAGGCACGCTTCCTTGTGAGAGCTGAGGTCAGGGCAGGACCCTCCCGCATCCTGACTGCCTGTAGACGGAGGTCGTAGCATAGTTACGTTAGGTGCCGGAAGGGGTTTTGTGAAACTCTTGTGGAAGTGACAGGCCCGCACTCTCGTGTATCTGAGTTCAATAGAGCGATTGCCAACGTCCTTGTTCAGTTTGAGTGTAGCTCGGTTCTAGCTCCCCTGAATAAGTGCCTAGCAGACATCGGCCTGCAAAGCATACACAGTTTGAGAGTTGAGCTCATGGCCTCTGCCTCGGCCATCCTGACTGCCTGTACGGTCTGCTTCCACAGCATTTCGTTGTATGCGGGACAGTAGCGAAGTGAGAACCAAGTGTCTGCCTTGTCAGTTTCGCGCCCAGCAGACGGCTGCCTCCAAGGCATGCACGCTCCTTTGGATTGAGCTTATGGTTTGTACCGCCCCCACGTTGACCGCCTGTATGCTTCGCTTCCAAAGGATTTCGTTCGATACGGGACGCAAGCTTTGTGAGCGGCAAGTGACTCTTAGCTCAATCCAGCGACTTCTGAGCAAGTCCTCCCTCAGAAGGGAGCTGCATACTAACTTCCAAACCCGAGTACCTTGTTGAAAGCTATCTCTCTGGGGAACTTCCTCCTGTGAGGTGAGCTGACACGCGGTACTTCCCAGTTCCACCCTGCCTGCACATGGAGTTACGAATATCCTCACTAGACTTGTTTGTCGGAAGCTCGTGGGACGCAAGGGCCAAGGTGCAGTCTTCAATGTTTGTGTCTCCGGGGGTGGTAGAGCGGTATTGACGGAACGTCCTGACTTCCAATGCCGCTTCTTTTTCACGGCCATAACAACTCAGCTAGTGGAAAGCTAGCTTGCAGGCATGCTTCCTTTGGAGTGCAGAGCTCAGGGCAGGACCCCTCCCGCATCCTGCCAGACTGTAGACGTGGAGGCTAACATCCTTATGTTAGGTGCTGGGAGACGTGGTGAGGAAAGCATGTGGAAGCGTTGGGCCTGAACTCACGCGTATCTGAGTTGAATACAGCGATTTCCAACGGCCTTCTGCTATCAGAGTGTAGCTAGTTTCTACCTCCCATGTACGAGTGGATAGCAGACATCTGCCTCCCAGGCGTACACACTTTTGAGTGTTGAGCTTATGGCCTGTACTTCCCACATCCTGCCTGCAGGTACACTTCGCTGCAGACAGGCCTAGGCCCGATGAGTGACTGAAGTGTTGTGAGAGGTAAGCGGAATGTCCCGGCACACAAGACAAGTGCCTCCAAGCTCAATCCAGCGATTTCCTAGTAATTCCTGTCTGAGACTGGTGCTACATACTAAGTTCCATAGGTGAGAAGCTGGCTGAACGCCCTGTCCAAAGGCAACTTACTTCTGAGAGTTGAGCTCACACTCAGTCCCTCACAGTTCCACACTGCCTGCAGAATGAGTTTCCAACATCTTCACCATAGACGTTTGTCAGAGGCTTCTGAGACACAAGTGGAACAATGCAGACCTGGGGGGTATGTCCAGGTGCAGGAGAGTGGTAATCGTGGAACCTCCTGACTCAGAATACTGCTGCGTTCTCACTGCCATAAGAAGGCAGCTGGTTGAAAGCTGGCTTCTAGGCACGCTTCCTTGTGAGAGCTGAGGTCAGGGCAGGACCCTCCCGCATCCTGACTGCCTGTAGACGGAGGTCGTAGCATAGTTACGTTAGGTGCCGGAAGGGGTTTTGTGAAACTCTTGTGGAAGTGACAGGCCCGCACTCTCGTGTATCTGAGTTCAATAGAGCGATTGCCAACGTCCTTGTTCAGTTTGAGTGTAGCTCGGTTCTAGCTCCCCTGAATAAGTGCCTAGCAGACATCGGCCTGCAAAGCATACACAGTTTGAGAGTTGAGCTCATGGCCTCTGCCTCGGCCATCCTGACTGCCTGTACGGTCTGCTTCCACAGCATTTCGTTGTATGCGGGACAGTAGCGAAGTGAGAACCAAGTGTCTGCCTTGTCAGTTTCGCGCCCAGCAGACGGCTGCCTCCAAGGCATGCACGCTCCTTTGGATTGAGCTTATGGTTTGTACCGCCCCCACGTTGACCGCCTGTATGCTTCGCTTCCAAAGGATTTCGTTCGATACGGGACGCAAGCTTTGTGAGCGGCAAGTGACTCTTAGCTCAATCCAGCGACTTCTGAGCAAGTCCTCCCTCAGAAGGGAGCTGCATACTAACTTCCAAACCCGAGTACCTTGTTGAAAGCTATCTCTCTGGGGAACTTCCTCCTGTGAGGTGAGCTGACACGCGGTACTTCCCAGTTCCACCCTGCCTGCACATGGAGTTACGAATATCCTCACTAGACTTGTTTGTCGGAAGCTCGTGGGACGCAAGGGCCAAGGTGCAGTCTTCAATGTTTGTGTCTCCGGGGGTGGTAGAGCGGTATTGATGGAACGTCCTGACTTCCAATGCCGCTTCTTTTTCACGGCCATAACAACTCAGCTAGTGGAAAGCTAGCTTGCAGGCATGCTTCCTTTCGAGAGCAGAGCTCAGGGCAGGACCCCTCCCGCATCCTGCCAGACTGTAGACGTGGAGGCTAACATCCTTATGTTAGGTGCTGGGAGACGTGGTGAGGAAAGCATGTGGAAGCGTTGGGCCTGAACTCACGCGTATCTGAGTTGAATACAGCGACTTCCAACGGCCTTCTGCTATCAGAGTGTAGCTAGTTTCTACCTCCCATGTACGAGTGGATAGCAGACATCTGCCTCCCAGGCGTACACACTTTTGAGTGTTGAGCTTATGGCCTGTACTTCCCACATCCTGCCTGCAGGTACACTTCGCTGCAGACAGGCCTAGGCTCGATGCGTGACTGAAGTGTTGTGAGAGGTAAGCGGAATGTCCCGGCACACAAGACAAGTGCCTCCAAGCTCAATCCAGCGATTTCCTAGTAATTCCTGTCTGAGACTGGTGCTACATACTAAGTTCCATAGGTGAGAAGCTGGCTGAACGCCCTGTCCAAAGGCAACTTACTTCTGAGAGTTGAGCTCACACTCAGTCCCTCACAGTTCCACACTGCCTGCAGAATGAGTTTCCAACATCTTCACCATAGACGTTTGTCAGAGGCTTCTGAGACACAAGTGGAACAATGCAGACCTGGGGGGTATGTCCAGGTGCAGGAGAGTGGTAATCGTGGAACCTCCTGACTCAGAATACTGCTGCGTTCTCACTGCCATAAGAAGGCAGCTGGTTGAAAGCTGGCTTCTAGGCACGCTTCCTTGTGAGAGCTGAGGTCAGGGCAGGACCCTCCCGCATCCTGACTGCCTGTAGACGGAGGTCGTAGCATAGTTTTTTTTTTTTTTTTTTTTTTTTTTTCTTTTTTTAAAATTATTTATTTATGATAGTTACAGAGAGAGAGAGAGAGAGAAGCAGAGACATAGGCAGAGGGAGAAGCAGGCTCCATGCACCGGGAGCCCAACGTGGGATTCGATCCCGGGTCTCCAGGATCACGCCCCGGGCCAAAGGCAGGTGCTAAACCGCTGCGCCACGCAGGGATCCCGGTCGTAGCATAGTTACGTTAGGTGCCGGAAGGGGTTTTGTGAAACTCTTGTGGAAGTGACAGGCCCGCACTCTCGTGTATCTGAGTTCAATAGAGCGATTGCCAACGTCCTTGTTCAGTTTGAGTGTAGCTCGGTTCTAGCTCCCCTGAATAAGTGCCTAGCAGACATCGGCCTGCAAAGCATACACAGTTTGAGAGTTGAGCTCATGGCCTCTGCCTCGGCCATCCTGACTGCCTGTACGGTCTGCTTCCACAGCATTTCGTTGTATGCGGGACAGTAGCGAAGTGAGAACCAAGTGTCTGCCTTGTCAGTTTCGCGCCCAGCAGACGGCTGCCTCCAAGGCATGCACGCTCCTTTGGATTGAGCTTATGGTTTGTACCGCCCCCACGTTGACCGCCTGTATGCTTCGCTTCCAAAGGATTTCGTTCGATACGGGACGCAAGCTTTGTGAGCGGCAAGTGACTCTTAGCTCAATCCAGCGACTTCTGAGCAAGTCCTCCCTCAGAAGGGAGCTGCATACTAACTTCCAAACCCGAGTACCTTGTTGAAAGCTATCTCTCTGGGGAACTTCCTCCTGTGAGGTGAGCTGACACGCGGTACTTCCCAGTTCCACCCTGCCTGCACATGGAGTTACGAATATCCTCACTAGACTTGTTTGTCGGAAGCTCGTGGGACGCAAGGGCCAAGGTGCAGTCTTCAATGTTTGTGTCTCCGGGGGTGGTAGAGCGGTATTGACGGAACGTCCTGACTTCCAATGCCGCTTCTTTTTCACGGCCATAACAACTCAGCTAGTGGAAAGCTAGCTTGCAGGCATGCTTCCTTTGGAGAGCAGAGCTCAGGGCAGGACCCCTCCCGCATCCTGCCAGACTGTAGACGTGGAGGCTAACATCCTTATGTTAGGTGCTGGGAGACGTGGTGAGGAAAGCATGTGGAAGCGTTGGGCCTGAACTCACGCGTATCTGAGTTGAATACAGCGACTTCCAACGGCCTTCTGCTATCAGAGTGTAGCTAGTTTCTACCTCCCATGTACGAGTGGATAGCAGACATCTGCCTCCCAGGCGTACACACTTTTGAGTGTTGAGCTTATGGCCTGTACTTCCCACATCCTGCCTGCAGGTACACTTCGCTGCAGACAGGCCTAGGCTCGATGCGTGACTGAAGTGTTGTGAGAGGTAAGCGGAATGTCCCGGCACACAAGACAAGTGCCTCCAAGCTCAATCCAGCGATTTCCTAGTAATTCCTGTCTGAGACTGGTGCTACATACTAAGTTCCATAGGTGAGAAGCTGGCTGAACGCCCTGTCCAAAGGCAACTTACTTCTGAGAGTTGAGCTCACACTCAGTCCCTCACAGTTCCACACTGCCTGCAGAATGAGTTTCCAACATCTTCACCATAGACGTTTGTCAGAGGCTTCTGAGACACAAGTGGAACAATGCAGACCTGGGGGGTATGTCCAGGTGCAGGGGAGTGGTAATCGTGGAACCTCCTGACTCAGAATACTGCTGCGTTCTCACTGCCATAAGAAGGCAGCTGGTTGAAAGCTGGCTTCTAGGCACGCTTCCTTGTGAGAGCTGAGGTCAGGGCAGGACCCTCCCGCATCCTGACTGCCTGTAGACGGAGGTCGTAGCATAGTTACGTTAGGTGCCGGAAGGGGTTTTGTGAAACTCTTGTGGAAGTGACAGGCCCGCACTCTCGTGTATCTGAGTTCAATAGAGCGATTGCCAACGTCCTTGTTCAGTTTGAGTGTAGCTCGGTTCTAGCTCCCCTGAATAAGTGCCTAGCAGACATCGGCCTGCAAAGCATACACAGTTTGAGAGTTGAGCTCATGGCCTCTGCCTCGGCCATCCTGACTGCCTGTACGGTCTGCTTCCACAGCATTTCGTTGTATGCGGGACAGTAGCGAAGTGAGAACCAAGTGTCTGCCTTGTCAGTTTCGCGCCCAGCAGACGGCTGCCTCCAAGGCATGCACGCTCCTTTGGATTGAGCTTATGGTTTGTACCGCCCCCACGTTGACCGCCTGTATGCTTCGCTTCCAAAGGATTTCGTTCGATACGGGACGCAAGCTTTGTGAGCGGCAAGTGACTCTTAGCTCAATCCAGCGACTTCTGAGCAAGTCCTCCCTCAGAAGGGAGCTGCATACTAACTTCCAAACCCGAGTACCTTGTTGAAAGCTATCTCTCTGGGGAACTTCCTCCTGTGAGGTGAGCTGACACGCGGTACTTCCCAGTTCCACCCTGCCTGCACATGGAGTTACGAATATCCTCACTAGACTTGTTTGTCGGAAGCTCGTGGGACGCAAGGGCCAAGGTGCAGTCTTCAATGTTTGTGTCTCCGGGGGTGGTAGAGCGGTATTGACGGAACGTCCTGACTTCCAATGCCGCTTCTTTTTCACGGCCATAACAACTCAGCTAGTGGAAAGCTAGCTTGCAGGCATGCTTCCTTTGGAGAGCAGAGCTCAGGGCAGGACCCCTCCCGCATCCTGCCAGACTGTAGACGTGGAGGCTAACATCCTTATGTTAGGTGCTGGGAGACGTGGTGAGGAAAGCATGTGGAAGCGTTGGGCCTGAACTCACGCGTATCTGAGTTGAATACAGCGACTTCCAACGGCCTTCTGCTATCAGAGTGTAGCTAGTTTCTACCTCCCATGTACGAGTGGATAGCAGACATCTGCCTCCCAGGCGTACACACTTTTGAGTGTTGAGCTTATGGCCTGTACTTCCCACATCCTGCCTGCAGGTACACTTCGCTGCAGACAGGCCTAGGCTCGATGCGTGACTGAAGTGTTGTGAGAGGTAAGCGGAATGTCCCGGCACACAAGACAAGTGCCTCCAAGCTCAATCCAGCGATTTCCTAGTAATTCCTGTCTGAGACTGGTGCTACATACTAAGTTCCATAGGTGAGAAGCTGGCTGAACGCCCTGTCCAAAGGCAACTTACTTCTGAGAGTTGAGCTCACACTCAGTCCCTCACAGTTCCACACTGCCTGCAGAATGAGTTTCCAACATCTTCACCATAGACGTTTGTCAGAGGCTTCTGAGACACAAGTGGAACAATGCAGACCTGGGGGGTATGTCCAGGTGCAGGAGAGTGGTAATCGTGGAACCTCCTGACTCAGAATACTGCTGCGTTCTCACTGCCATAAGAAGGCAGCTGGTTGAAAGCTGGCTTCTAGGCACGCTTCCTTGTGAGAGCTGAGGTCAGGGCAGGACCCTCCCCCATCCTGACTGCCTGTAGACGGAGGTCGTAGCATAGTTACGTTAGGTGCCGGAAGGGGTTTTGTGAAACTCTTGTGGAAGTGACAGGCCCGCACTCTCGTGTATCTGAGTTCAATAGAGCGATTGCCAACGTCCTTGTTCAGTTTGAGTGTAGCTCGGTTCTAGCTCCCCTGAATAAGTGCCTAGCAGACATCGGCCTGCAAAGCATACACAGTTTGAGAGTTGAGCTCATGGCCTCTGCCTCGGCCATCCTGACTGCCTGTACGGTCTGCTTCCACAGCATTTCGTTGTATGCGGGACAGTAGCGAAGTGAGAACCAAGTGTCTGCCTTGTCAGTTTCGCGCCCAGCAGACGGCTGCCTCCAAGGCATGCACGCTCCTTTGGATTGAGCTTATGGTTTGTACCGCCCCCACGTTGACCGCCTGTATGCTTCGCTTCCAAAGGATTTCGTTCGATACGGGACGCAAGCTTTGTGAGCGGCAAGTGACTCTTAGCTCAATCCAGCGACTTCTGAGCAAGTCCTCCCTCAGAAGGGAGCTGCATACTAACTTCCAAACCCGAGTACCTTGTTGAAAGCTATCTCTCTGGGGAACTTCCTCCTGTGAGGTGAGCTGACACGCGGTACTTCCCAGTTCCACCCTGCCTGCACATGGAGTTACGAATATCCTCACTAGACTTGTTTGTCGGAAGCTCGTGGGACGCAAGGGCCAAGGTGCAGTCTTCAATGTTTGTGTCTCCGGGGGTGGTAGAGCGGTATTGACGGAACGTCCTGACTTCCAATGCCGCTTCTTTTTCACGGCCATAACAACTCAGCTAGTGGAAAGCTAGCTTGCAGGCATGCTTCCTTTGGAGAGCAGAGCTCAGGGCAGGACCCCTCCCGCATCCTGCCAGACTGTAGACGTGGAGGCTAACATCCTTATGTTAGGTGCTGGGAGACGTGGTGAGGAAAGCATGTGGAAGCGTTGGGCCTGAACTCACGCGTATCTGAGTTGAATACAGCGACTTCCAACGGCCTTCTGCTATCAGAGTGTAGCTAGTTTCTACCTCCCATGTACGAGTGGATAGCAGACATCTGCCTCCCAGGCGTACACACTTTTGAGTGTTGAGCTTATGGCCTGTACTTCCCACATCCTGCCTGCAGGTACACTTCGCTGCAGACAGGCCTAGGCTCGATGCGTGACTGAAGTGTTGTGAGAGGTAAGCGGAATGTCCCGGCACACAAGACAAGTGCCTCCAAGCTCAATCCAGCGATTTCCTAGTAATTCCTGTCTGAGACTGGTGCTACATACTAAGTTCCATAGGTGAGAAGCTGGCTGAACGCCCTGTCCAAAGGCAACTTACTTCTGAGAGTTGAGCTCACACTCAGTCCCTCACAGTTCCACACTGCCTGCAGAATGAGTTTCCAACATCTTCACCATAGACGTTTGTCAGAGGCTTCTGAGACACAAGTGGAACAATGCAGACCTGGGGGGTATGTCCAGGTGCAGGAGAGTGGTAATCGTGGAACCTCCTGACTCAGAATACTGCTGCGTTCTCACTGCCATAAGAAGGCAGCTGGTTGAAAGCTGGCTTCTAGGCACGCTTCCTTGTGAGAGCTGAGGTCAGGGCAGGACCCTCCCCCATCCTGACTGCCTGTAGACGGAGGTCGTAGCATAGTTACGTTAGGTGCCGGAAGGGGTTTTGTGAAACTCTTGTGGAAGTGACAGGCCCGCACTCTCGTGTATCTGAGTTCAATAGAGCGATTGCCAACGTCCTTGTTCAGTTTGAGTGTAGCTCGGTTCTAGCTCCCCTGAATAAGTGCCTAGCAGACATCGGCCTGCAAAGCATACACAGTTTGAGAGTTGAGCTCATGGCCTCTGCCTCGGCCATCCTGACTGCCTGTACGGTCTGCTTCCACAGCATTTCGTTGTATGCGGGACAGTAGCGAAGTGAGAACCAAGTGTCTGCCTTGTCAGTTTCGCGCCCAGCAGACGGCTGCCTCCAAGGCATGCACGCTCCTTTGGATTGAGCTTATGGTTTGTACCGCCCCCACGTTGACCGCCTGTATGCTTCGCTTCCAAAGGATTTCGTTCGATACGGGACGCAAGCTTTGTGAGCGGCAAGTGACTCTTAGCTCAATCCAGCGACTTCTGAGCAAGTCCTCCCTCAGAAGGGAGCTGCATACTAACTTCCAAACCCGAGTACCTTGTTGAAAGCTATCTCTCTGGGGAACTTCCTCCTGTGAGGTGAGCTGACACGCGGTACTTCCCAGTTCCACCCTGCCTGCACATGGAGTTACGAATATCCTCACTAGACTTGTTTGTCGGAAGCTCGTGGGACGCAAGGGCCAAGGTGCAGTCTTCAATGTTTTGTGTCTCCGGGGGTGGTAGAGCGGTATTGACGGAACGTCCTGACTTCCAATGCCGCTTCTTTTTCACGGCCATAACAACTCAGCTAGTGGAAAGCTAGCTTGCAGGCATGCTTCCTTTGGAGAGCAGAGCTCAGGGCAGGACCCCTCCCGCATCCTGCCAGACTGTAGACGTGGAGGCTAACATCCTTATGTTAGGTGCTGGGAGACGTGGTGAGGAAAGCATGTGGAAGCGTTGGGCCTGAACTCACGCGTATCTGAGTTGAATACAGCGACTTCCAACGGCCTTCTGCTATCAGAGTGTAGCTAGTTTCTACCTCCCATGTACGAGTGGATAGCAGACATCTGCCTCCCAGGCGTACACACTTTTGAGTGTTGAGCTTATGGCCTGTACTTCCCACATCCTGCCTGCAGGTACACTTCGCTGCAGACAGGCCTAGGCTCGATGCGTGACTGAAGTGTTGTGAGAGGTAAGCGGAATGTCCCGGCACACAAGACAAGTGCCTCCAAGCTCAATCCAGCGATTTCCTAGTAATTCCTGTCTGAGACTGGTGCTACATACTAAGTTCCATAGGTGAGAAGCTGGCTGAACGCCCTGTCCAAAGGCAACTTACTTCTGAGAGTTGAGCTCACACTCAGTCCCTCACAGTTCCACACTGCCTGCAGAATGAGTTTCCAACATCTTCACCATAGACGTTTGTCAGAGGCTTCTGAGACACAAGTGGAACAATGCAGACCTGGGGGGTATGTCCAGGTGCAGGGGAGTGGTAATCGTGGAACCTCCTGACTCAGAATACTGCTGCGTTCTCACTGCCATAAGAAGGCAGCTGGTTGAAAGCTGGCTTCTAGGCACGCTTCCTTGTGAGAGCTGAGGTCAGGGCAGGACCCTCCCGCATCCTGACTGCCTGTAGACGGAGGTCGTAGCATAGTTACGTTAGGTGCCGGAAGGGGTTTTGTGAAACTCTTGTGGAAGTGACAGGCCCGCACTCTCGTGTATCTGAGTTCAATAGAGCGATTGCCAACGTCCTTGTTCAGTTTGAGTGTAGCTCGGTTCTAGCTCCCCTGAATAAGTGCCTAGCAGACATCGGCCTGCAAAGCATACACAGTTTGAGAGTTGAGCTCATGGCCTCTGCCTCGGCCATCCTGACTGCCTGTACGGTCTGCTTCCACAGCATTTCGTTGTATGCGGGACAGTAGCGAAGTGAGAACCAAGTGTCTGCCTTGTCAGTTTCGCGCCCAGCAGACGGCTGCCTCCAAGGCATGCACGCTCCTTTGGATTGAGCTTATGGTTTGTACCGCCCCCACGTTGACCGCCTGTATGCTTCGCTTCCAAAGGATTTCGTTCGATACGGGACGCAAGCTTTGTGAGCGGCAAGTGACTCTTAGCTCAATCCAGCGACTTCTGAGCAAGTCCTCCCTCAGAAGGGAGCTGCATACTAACTTCCAAACCCGAGTACCTTGTTGAAAGCTATCTCTCTGGGGAACTTCCTCCTGTGAGGTGAGCTGACACGCGGTACTTCCCAGTTCCACCCTGCCTGCACATGGAGTTACGAATATCCTCACTAGACTTGTTTGTCGGAAGCTCGTGGGACGCAAGGGCCAAGGTGCAGTCTTCAATGTTTGTGTCTCCGGGGGTGGTAGAGCGGTATTGACGGAACGTCCTGACTTCCAATGCCGCTTCTTTTTCACGGCCATAACAACTCAGCTAGTGGAAAGCTAGCTTGCAGGCATGCTTCCTTTGGAGAGCAGAGCTCAGGGCAGGACCCCTCCCGCATCCTGCCAGACTGTAGACGTGGAGGCTAACATCCTTATGTTAGGTGCTGGGAGACGTGGTGAGGAAAGCATGTGGAAGCGTTGGGCCTGAACTCACGCGTATCTGAGTTGAATACAGCGATTTCCAACGGCCTTCTGCTATCAGAGTGTAGCTAGTTTCTACCTCCCATGTACGAGTGGATAGCAGACATCTGCCTCCCAGGCGTACACACTTTTGAGTGTTGAGCTTATGGCCTGTACTTCCCACATCCTGCCTGCAGGTACACTTCGCTGCAGACAGGCCTAGGCCCGATGCGTGACTGAAGTGTTGTGAGAGGTAAGCGGAATGTCCCGGCACACAAGACAAGTGCCTCCAAGCTCAATCCAGCGATTTCCTAGTAATTCCTGTCTGAGACTGGTGCTACATACTAAGTTCCATAGGTGAGAAGCTGGCTGAACGCCCTGTCCAAAGGCAACTTACTTCTGAGAGTTGAGCTCACACTCAGTCCCTCACAGTTCCACACTGCCTGCAGAATGAGTTTCCAACATCTTCACCATAGACGTTTGTCAGAGGCTTCTGAGACACAAGTGGAACAATGCAGACCTGGGGGGTATGTCCAGGTGCAGGAGAGTGGTAATCGTGGAACCTCCTGACTCAGAATACTGCTGCGTTCTCACTGCCATAAGAAGGCAGCTGGTTGAAAGCTGGCTTCTAGGCACGCTTCCTTGTGAGAGCTGAGGTCAGGGCAGGACCCTCCCGCATCCTGACTGCCTGTAGACGGAGGTCGTAGCATAGTTACGTTAGGTGCCGGAAGGGGTTTTGTGAAACTCTTGTGGAAGTGACAGGCCCGCACTCTCGTGTATCTGAGTTCAATAGAGCGATTGCCAACGTCCTTGTTCAGTTTGAGTGTAGCTCGGTTCTAGCTCCCCTGAATAAGTGCCTAGCAGACATCGGCCTGCAAAGCATACACAGTTTGAGAGTTGAGCTCATGGCCTCTGCCTCGGCCATCCTGACTGCCTGTACGGTCTGCTTCCACAGCATTTCGTTGTATGCGGGACAGTAGCGAAGTGAGAACCAAGTGTCTGCCTTGTCAGTTTCGCGCCCAGCAGACGGCTGCCTCCAAGGCATGCACGCTCCTTTGGATTGAGCTTATGGTTTGTACCGCCCCCACGTTGACCGCCTGTATGCTTCGCTTCCAAAGGATTTCGTTCGATACGGGACGCAAGCTTTGTGAGCGGCAAGTGACTCTTAGCTCAATCCAGTGACTTCTGAGCAAGTCCTCCCTCAGAAGGGAGCTGCATACTAACTTCCAAACCCGAGTACCTTGTTGAAAGCTATCTCTCTGGGGAACTTCCTCCTGTGAGGTGAGCTGACACGCGGTACTTCCCAGTTCCACCCTGCCTGCACATGGAGTTACGAATATCCTCACTAGACTTGTTTGTCGGAAGCTCGTGGGACGCAAGGGCCAAGGTGCAGTCTTCAATGTTTGTGTCTCCGGGGGTGGTAGAGCGGTATTGACGGAACGTCCTGACTTCCAATGCCGCTTCTTTTTCACGGCCATAACAACTCAGCTAGTGGAAAGCTAGCTTGCAGGCATGCTTCCTTTGGAGAGCAGAGCTCAGGGCAGGACCCCTCCCGCATCCTGCCAGACTGTAGACGTGGAGGCTAACATCCTTATGTTAGGTGCTGGGAGACGTGGTGAGGAAAGCATGTGGAAGCGTTGGGCCTGAACTCACGCGTATCTGAGTTGAATACAGCGACTTCCAACGGCCTTCTGCTATCAGAGTGTAGCTAGTTTCTACCTCCCATGTACGAGTGGATAGCAGACATCTGCCTCCCAGGCGTACACACTTTTGAGTGTTGAGCTTATGGCCTGTACTTCCCACATCCTGCCTGCAGGTACACTTCGCTGCAGACAGGCCTAGGCTCGATGCGTGACTGAAGTGTTGTGAGAGGTAAGCGGAATGTCCCGGCACACAAGACAAGTGCCTCCAAGCTCAATCCAGCGATTTCCTAGTAATTCCTGTCTGAGACTGGTGCTACATACTAAGTTCCATAGGTGAGAAGCTGGCTGAACGCCCTGTCCAAAGGCAACTTACTTCTGAGAGTTGAGCTCACACTCAGTCCCTCACAGTTCCACACTGCCTGCAGAATGAGTTTCCAACATCTTCACCATAGACGTTTGTCAGAGGCTTCTGAGACACAAGTGGAACAATGCAGACCTGGGGGGTATGTCCAGGTGCAGGAGAGTGGTAATCGTGGAACCTCCTGACTCAGAATACTGCTGCGTTCTCACTGCCATAAGAAGGCAGCTGGTTGAAAGCTGGCTTCTAGGCACGCTTCCTTGTGAGAGCTGAGGTCAGGGCAGGACCCTCCCCCATCCTGACTGCCTGTAGACGGAGGTCGTAGCATAGTTACGTTAGGTGCCGGAAGGGGTTTTGTGAAACTCTTGTGGAAGTGACAGGCCCGCACTCTCGTGTATCTGAGTTCAATAGAGCGATTGCCAACGTCCTTGTTCAGTTTGAGTGTAGCTCGGTTCTAGCTCCCCTGAATAAGTGCCTAGCAGACATCGGCCTGCAAAGCATACACAGTTTGAGAGTTGAGCTCATGGCCTCTGCCTCGGCCATCCTGACTGCCTGTACGGTCTGCTTCCACAGCATTTCGTTGTATGCGGGACAGTAGCGAAGTGAGAACCAAGTGTCTGCCTTGTCAGTTTCGCGCCCAGCAGACGGCTGCCTCCAAGGCATGCACGCTCCTTTGGATTGAGCTTATGGTTTGTACCGCCCCCACGTTGACCGCCTGTATGCTTCGCTTCCAAAGGATTTCGTTCGATACGGGACGCAAGCTTTGTGAGCGGCAAGTGACTCTTAGCTCAATCCAGCGACTTCTGAGCAAGTCCTCCCTCAGAAGGGAGCTGCATACTAACTTCCAAACCCGAGTACCTTGTTGAAAGCTATCTCTCTGGGGAACTTCCTCCTGTGAGGTGAGCTGACACGCGGTACTTCCCAGTTCCACCCTGCCTGCACATGGAGTTACGAATATCCTCACTAGACTTGTTTGTCGGAAGCTCGTGGGACGCAAGGGCCAAGGTGCAGTCTTCAATGTTTTGTGTCTCCGGGGGTGGTAGAGCGGTATTGACGGAACGTCCTGACTTCCAATGCCGCTTCTTTTTCACGGCCATAACAACTCAGCTAGTGGAAAGCTAGCTTGCAGGCATGCTTCCTTTGGAGAGCAGAGCTCAGGGCAGGACCCCTCCCGCATCCTGCCAGACTGTAGACGTGGAGGCTAACATCCTTATGTTAGGTGCTGGGAGACGTGGTGAGGAAAGCATGTGGAAGCGTTGGGCCTGAACTCACGCGTATCTGAGTTGAATACAGCGACTTCCAACGGCCTTCTGCTATCAGAGTGTAGCTAGTTTCTACCTCCCATGTACGAGTGGATAGCAGACATCTGCCTCCCAGGCGTACACACTTTTGAGTGTTGAGCTTATGGCCTGTACTTCCCACATCCTGCCTGCAGGTACACTTCGCTGCAGACAGGCCTAGGCTCGATGCGTGACTGAAGTGTTGTGAGAGGTAAGCGGAATGTCCCGGCACACAAGACAAGTGCCTCCAAGCTCAATCCAGCGATTTCCTAGTAATTCCTGTCTGAGACTGGTGCTACATACTAAGTTCCATAGGTGAGAAGCTGGCTGAACGCCCTGTCCAAAGGCAACTTACTTCTGAGAGTTGAGCTCACACTCAGTCCCTCACAGTTCCACACTGCCTGCAGAATGAGTTTCCAACATCTTCACCATAGACGTTTGTCAGAGGCTTCTGAGACACAAGTGGAACAATGCAGACCTGGGGGGTATGTCCAGGTGCAGGAGAGTGGTAATCGTGGAACCTCCTGACTCAGAATACTGCTGCGTTCTCACTGCCATAAGAAGGCAGCTGGTTGAAAGCTGGCTTCTAGGCACGCTTCCTTGTGAGAGCTGAGGTCAGGGCAGGACCCTCCCCCATCCTGACTGCCTGTAGACGGAGGTCGTAGCATAGTTACGTTAGGTGCCGGAAGGGGTTTTGTGAAACTCTTGTGGAAGTGACAGGCCCGCACTCTCGTGTATCTGAGTTCAATAGAGCGATTGCCAACGTCCTTGTTCAGTTTGAGTGTAGCTCGGTTCTAGCTCCCCTGAATAAGTGCCTAGCAGACATCGGCCTGCAAAGCATACACAGTTTGAGAGTTGAGCTCATGGCCTCTGCCTCGGCCATCCTGACTGCCTGTACGGTCTGCTTCCACAGCATTTCGTTGTATGCGGGACAGTAGCGAAGTGAGAACCAAGTGTCTGCCTTGTCAGTTTCGCGCCCAGCAGACGGCTGCCTCCAAGGCATGCACGCTCCTTTGGATTGAGCTTATGGTTTGTACCGCCCCCACGTTGACCGCCTGTATGCTTCGCTTCCAAAGGATTTCGTTCGATACGGGACGCAAGCTTTGTGAGCGGCAAGTGACTCTTAGCTCAATCCAGCGACTTCTGAGCAAGTCCTCCCTCAGAAGGGAGCTGCATACTAACTTCCAAACCCGAGTACCTTGTTGAAAGCTATCTCTCTGGGGAACTTCCTCCTGTGAGGTGAGCTGACACGCGGTACTTCCCAGTTCCACCCTGCCTGCACATGGAGTTACGAATATCCTCACTAGACTTGTTTGTCGGAAGCTCGTGGGACGCAAGGGCCAAGGTGCAGTCTTCAATGTTTTGTGTCTCCGGGGGTGGTAGAGCGGTATTGACGGAACGTCCTGACTTCCAATGCCGCTTCTTTTTCACGGCCATAACAACTCAGCTAGTGGAAAGCTAGCTTGCAGGCATGCTTCCTTTGGAGAGCAGAGCTCAGGGCAGGACCCCTCCCGCATCCTGCCAGACTGTAGACGTGGAGGCTAACATCCTTATGTTAGGTGCTGGGAGACGTGGTGAGGAAAGCATGTGGAAGCGTTGGGCCTGAACTCACGCGTATCTGAGTTGAATACAGCGACTTCCAACGGCCTTCTGCTATCAGAGTGTAGCTAGTTTCTACCTCCCATGTACGAGTGGATAGCAGACATCTGCCTCCCAGGCGTACACACTTTTGAGTGTTGAGCTTATGGCCTGTACTTCCCACATCCTGCCTGCAGGTACACTTCGCTGCAGACAGGCCTAGGCTCGATGCGTGACTGAAGTGTTGTGAGAGGTAAGCGGAATGTCCCGGCACACAAGACAAGTGCCTCCAAGCTCAATCCAGCGATTTCCTAGTAATTCCTGTCTGAGACTGGTGCTACATACTAAGTTCCATAGGTGAGAAGCTGGCTGAACGCCCTGTCCAAAGGCAACTTACTTCTGAGAGTTGAGCTCACACTCAGTCCCTCACAGTTCCACACTGCCTGCAGAATGAGTTTCCAACATCTTCACCATAGACGTTTGTCAGAGGCTTCTGAGACACAAGTGGAACAATGCAGACCTGGGGGGTATGTCCAGGTGCAGGGGAGTGGTAATCGTGGAACCTCCTGACTCAGAATACTGCTGCGTTCTCACTGCCATAAGAAGGCAGCTGGTTGAAAGCTGGCTTCTAGGCACGCTTCCTTGTGAGAGCTGAGGTCAGGGCAGGACCCTCCCGCATCCTGACTGCCTGTAGACGGAGGTCGTAGCATAGTTACGTTAGGTGCCGGAAGGGGTTTTGTGAAACTCTTGTGGAAGTGACAGGCCCGCACTCTCGTGTATCTGAGTTCAATAGAGCGATTGCCAACGTCCTTGTTCAGTTTGAGTGTAGCTCGGTTCTAGCTCCCCTGAATAAGTGCCTAGCAGACATCGGCCTGCAAAGCATACACAGTTTGAGAGTTGAGCTCATGGCCTCTGCCTCGGCCATCCTGACTGCCTGTACGGTCTGCTTCCACAGCATTTCGTTGTATGCGGGACAGTAGCGAAGTGAGAACCAAGTGTCTGCCTTGTCAGTTTCGCGCCCAGCAGACGGCTGCCTCCAAGGCATGCACGCTCCTTTGGATTGAGCTTATGGTTTGTACCGCCCCCACGTTGACCGCCTGTATGCTTCGCTTCCAAAGGATTTCGTTCGATACGGGACGCAAGCTTTGTGAGCGGCAAGTGACTCTTAGCTCAATCCAGCGACTTCTGAGCAAGTCCTCCCTCAGAAGGGAGCTGCATACTAACTTCCAAACCCGAGTACCTTGTTGAAAGCTATCTCTCTGGGGAACTTCCTCCTGTGAGGTGAGCTGACACGCGGTACTTCCCAGTTCCACCCTGCCTGCACATGGAGTTACGAATATCCTCACTAGACTTGTTTGTCGGAAGCTCGTGGGACGCAAGGGCCAAGGTGCAGTCTTCAATGTTTTGTGTCTCCGGGGGTGGTAGAGCGGTATTGACGGAACGTCCTGACTTCCAATGCCGCTTCTTTTTCACGGCCATAACAACTCAGCTAGTGGAAAGCTAGCTTGCAGGCATGCTTCCTTTGGAGAGCAGAGCTCAGGGCAGGACCCCTCCCGCATCCTGCCAGACTGTAGACGTGGAGGCTAACATCCTTATGTTAGGTGCTGGGAGACGTGGTGAGGAAAGCATGTGGAAGCGTTGGGCCTGAACTCACGCGTATCTGAGTTGAATACAGCGACTTCCAACGGCCTTCTGCTATCAGAGTGTAGCTAGTTTCTACCTCCCATGTACGAGTGGATAGCAGACATCTGCCTCCCAGGCGTACACACTTTTGAGTGTTGAGCTTATGGCCTGTACTTCCCACATCCTGCCTGCAGGTACACTTCGCTGCAGACAGGCCTAGGCTCGATGCGTGACTGAAGTGTTGTGAGAGGTAAGCGGAATGTCCCGGCACACAAGACAAGTGCCTCCAAGCTCAATCCAGCGATTTCCTAGTAATTCCTGTCTGAGACTGGTGCTACATACTAAGTTCCATAGGTGAGAAGCTGGCTGAACGCCCTGTCCAAAGGCAACTTACTTCTGAGAGTTGAGCTCACACTCAGTCCCTCACAGTTCCACACTGCCTGCAGAATGAGTTTCCAACATCTTCACCATAGACGTTTGTCAGAGGCTTCTGAGACACAAGTGGAACAATGCAGACCTGGGGGGTATGTCCAGGTGCAGGAGAGTGGTAATCGTGGAACCTCCTGACTCAGAATACTGCTGCGTTCTCACTGCCATAAGAAGGCAGCTGGTTGAAAGCTGGCTTCTAGGCACGCTTCCTTGTGAGAGCTGAGGTCAGGGCAGGACCCTCCCGCATCCTGACTGCCTGTAGACGGAGGTCGTAGCATAGTTACGTTAGGTGCCGGAAGGGGTTTTGTGAAACTCTTGTGGAAGTGACAGGCCCGCACTCTCGTGTATCTGAGTTCAATAGAGCGATTGCCAACGTCCTTGTTCAGTTTGAGTGTAGCTCGGTTCTAGCTCCCCTGAATAAGTGCCTAGCAGACATCGGCCTGCAAAGCATACACAGTTTGAGAGTTGAGCTCATGGCCTCTGCCTCGGCCATCCTGACTGCCTGTACGGTCTGCTTCCACAGCATTTCGTTGTATGCGGGACAGTAGCGAAGTGAGAACCAAGTGTCTGCCTTGTCAGTTTCGCGCCCAGCAGACGGCTGCCTCCAAGGCATGCACGCTCCTTTGGATTGAGCTTATGGTTTGTACCGCCCCCACGTTGACCGCCTGTATGCTTCGCTTCCAAAGGATTTCGTTCGATACGGGACGCAAGCTTTGTGAGCGGCAAGTGACTCTTAGCTCAATCCAGCGACTTCTGAGCAAGTCCTCCCTCAGAAGGGAGCTGCATACTAACTTCCAAACCCGAGTACCTTGTTGAAAGCTATCTCTCTGGGGAACTTCCTCCTGTGAGGTGAGCTGACACGCGGTACTTCCCAGTTCCACCCTGCCTGCACATGGAGTTACGAATATCCTCACTAGACTTGTTTGTCGGAAGCTCGTGGGACGCAAGGGCCAAGGTGCAGTCTTCAATGTTTTGTGTCTCCGGGGGTGGTAGAGCGGTATTGACGGAACGTCCTGACTTCCAATGCCGCTTCTTTTTCACGGCCATAACAACTCAGCTAGTGGAAAGCTAGCTTGCAGGCATGCTTCCTTTGGAGAGCAGAGCTCAGGGCAGGACCCCTCCCGCATCCTGCCAGACTGTAGACGTGGAGGCTAACATCCTTATGTTAGGTGCTGGGAGACGTGGTGAGGAAAGCATGTGGAAGCGTTGGGCCTGAACTCACGCGTATCTGAGTTGAATACAGCGACTTCCAACGGCCTTCTGCTATCAGAGTGTAGCTAGTTTCTACCTCCCATGTACGAGTGGATAGCAGACATCTGCCTCCCAGGCGTACACACTTTTGAGTGTTGAGCTTATGGCCTGTACTTCCCACATCCTGCCTGCAGGTACACTTCGCTGCAGACAGGCCTAGGCTCGATGCGTGACTGAAGTGTTGTGAGAGGTAAGCGGAATGTCCCGGCACACAAGACAAGTGCCTCCAAGCTCAATCCAGCGATTTCCTAGTAATTCCTGTCTGAGACTGGTGCTACATACTAAGTTCCATAGGTGAGAAGCTGGCTGAACGCCCTGTCCAAAGGCAACTTACTTCTGAGAGTTGAGCTCACACTCAGTCCCTCACAGTTCCACACTGCCTGCAGAATGAGTTTCCAACATCTTCACCATAGACGTTTGTCAGAGGCTTCTGAGACACAAGTGGAACAATGCAGACCTGGGGGGTATGTCCAGGTGCAGGAGAGTGGTAATCGTGGAACCTCCTGACTCAGAATACTGCTGCGTTCTCACTGCCATAAGAAGGCAGCTGGTTGAAAGCTGGCTTCTAGGCACGCTTCCTTGTGAGAGCTGAGGTCAGGGCAGGACCCTCCCCCATCCTGACTGCCTGTAGACGGAGGTCGTAGCATAGTTACGTTAGGTGCCGGAAGGGGTTTTGTGAAACTCTTGTGGAAGTGACAGGCCCGCACTCTCGTGTATCTGAGTTCAATAGAGCGATTGCCAACGTCCTTGTTCAGTTTGAGTGTAGCTCGGTTCTAGCTCCCCTGAATAAGTGCCTAGCAGACATCGGCCTGCAAAGCATACACAGTTTGAGAGTTGAGCTCATGGCCTCTGCCTCGGCCATCCTGACTGCCTGTACGGTCTGCTTCCACAGCATTTCGTTGTATGCGGGACAGTAGCGAAGTGAGAACCAAGTGTCTGCCTTGTCAGTTTCGCGCCCAGCAGACGGCTGCCTCCAAGGCATGCACGCTCCTTTGGATTGAGCTTATGGTTTGTACCGCCCCCACGTTGACCGCCTGTATGCTTCGCTTCCAAAGGATTTCGTTCGATACGGGACGCAAGCTTTGTGAGCGGCAAGTGACTCTTAGCTCAATCCAGCGACTTCTGAGCAAGTCCTCCCTCAGAAGGGAGCTGCATACTAACTTCCAAACCCGAGTACCTTGTTGAAAGCTATCTCTCTGGGGAACTTCCTCCTGTGAGGTGAGCTGACACGCGGTACTTCCCAGTTCCACCCTGCCTGCACATGGAGTTACGAATATCCTCACTAGACTTGTTTGTCGGAAGCTCGTGGGACGCAAGGGCCAAGGTGCAGTCTTCAATGTTTGTGTCTCCGGGGGTGGTAGAGCGGTATTGACGGAACGTCCTGACTTCCAATGCCGCTTCTTTTTCACGGCCATAACAACTCAGCTAGTGGAAAGCTAGCTTGCAGGCATGCTTCCTTTGGAGAGCAGAGCTCAGGGCAGGACCCCTCCCGCATCCTGCCAGACTGTAGACGTGGAGGCTAACATCCTTATGTTAGGTGCTGGGAGACGTGGTGAGGAAAGCATGTGGAAGCGTTGGGCCTGAACTCACGCGTATCTGAGTTGAATACAGCGACTTCCAACGGCCTTCTGCTATCAGAGTGTAGCTAGTTTCTACCTCCCATGTACGAGTGGATAGCAGACATCTGCCTCCCAGGCGTACACACTTTTGAGTGTTGAGCTTATGGCCTGTACTTCCCACATCCTGCCTGCAGGTACACTTCGCTGCAGACAGGCCTAGGCTCGATGCGTGACTGAAGTGTTGTGAGAGGTAAGCGGAATGTCCCGGCACACAAGACAAGTGCCTCCAAGCTCAATCCAGCGATTTCCTAGTAATTCCTGTCTGAGACTGGTGCTACATACTAAGTTCCATAGGTGAGAAGCTGGCTGAACGCCCTGTCCAAAGGCAACTTACTTCTGAGAGTTGAGCTCACACTCAGTCCCTCACAGTTCCACACTGCCTGCAGAATGAGTTTCCAACATCTTCACCATAGACGTTTGTCAGAGGCTTCTGAGACACAAGTGGAACAATGCAGACCTGGGGGGTATGTCCAGGTGCAGGGGAGTGGTAATCGTGGAACCTCCTGACTCAGAATACTGCTGCGTTCTCACTGCCATAAGAAGGCAGCTGGTTGAAAGCTGGCTTCTAGGCACGCTTCCTTGTGAGAGCTGAGGTCAGGGCAGGACCCTCCCGCATCCTGACTGCCTGTAGACGGAGGTCGTAGCATAGTTACGTTAGGTGCCGGAAGGGGTTTTGTGAAACTCTTGTGGAAGTGACAGGCCCGCACTCTCGTGTATCTGAGTTCAATAGAGCGATTGCCAACGTCCTTGTTCAGTTTGAGTGTAGCTCGGTTCTAGCTCCCCTGAATAAGTGCCTAGCAGACATCGGCCTGCAAAGCATACACAGTTTGAGAGTTGAGCTCATGGCCTCTGCCTCGGCCATCCTGACTGCCTGTACGGTCTGCTTCCACAGCATTTCGTTGTATGCGGGACAGTAGCGAAGTGAGAACCAAGTGTCTGCCTTGTCAGTTTCGCGCCCAGCAGACGGCTGCCTCCAAGGCATGCACGCTCCTTTGGATTGAGCTTATGGTTTGTACCGCCCCCACGTTGACCGCCTGTATGCTTCGCTTCCAAAGGATTTCGTTCGATACGGGACGCAAGCTTTGTGAGCGGCAAGTGACTCTTAGCTCAATCCAGCGACTTCTGAGCAAGTCCTCCCTCAGAAGGGAGCTGCATACTAACTTCCAAACCCGAGTACCTTGTTGAAAGCTATCTCTCTGGGGAACTTCCTCCTGTGAGGTGAGCTGACACGCGGTACTTCCCAGTTCCACCCTGCCTGCACATGGAGTTACGAATATCCTCACTAGACTTGTTTGTCGGAAGCTCGTGGGACGCAAGGGCCAAGGTGCAGTCTTCAATGTTTTGTGTCTCCGGGGGTGGTAGAGCGGTATTGACGGAACGTCCTGACTTCCAATGCCGCTTCTTTTTCACGGCCATAACAACTCAGCTAGTGGAAAGCTAGCTTGCAGGCATGCTTCCTTTGGAGAGCAGAGCTCAGGGCAGGACCCCTCCCGCATCCTGCCAGACTGTAGACGTGGAGGCTAACATCCTTATGTTAGGTGCTGGGAGACGTGGTGAGGAAAGCATGTGGAAGCGTTGGGCCTGAACTCACGCGTATCTGAGTTGAATACAGCGACTTCCAACGGCCTTCTGCTATCAGAGTGTAGCTAGTTTCTACCTCCCATGTACGAGTGGATAGCAGACATCTGCCTCCCAGGCGTACACACTTTTGAGTGTTGAGCTTATGGCCTGTACTTCCCACATCCTGCCTGCAGGTACACTTCGCTGCAGACAGGCCTAGGCTCGATGCGTGACTGAAGTGTTGTGAGAGGTAAGCGGAATGTCCCGGCACACAAGACAAGTGCCTCCAAGCTCAATCCAGCGATTTCCTAGTAATTCCTGTCTGAGACTGGTGCTACATACTAAGTTCCATAGGTGAGAAGCTGGCTGAACGCCCTGTCCAAAGGCAACTTACTTCTGAGAGTTGAGCTCACACTCAGTCCCTCACAGTTCCACACTGCCTGCAGAATGAGTTTCCAACATCTTCACCATAGACGTTTGTCAGAGGCTTCTGAGACACAAGTGGAACAATGCAGACCTGGGGGGTATGTCCAGGTGCAGGGGAGTGGTAATCGTGGAACCTCCTGACTCAGAATACTGCTGCGTTCTCACTGCCATAAGAAGGCAGCTGGTTGAAAGCTGGCTTCTAGGCACGCTTCCTTGTGAGAGCTGAGGTCAGGGCAGGACCCTCCCGCATCCTGACTGCCTGTAGACGGAGGTCGTAGCATAGTTACGTTAGGTGCCGGAAGGGGTTTTGTGAAACTCTTGTGGAAGTGACAGGCCCGCACTCTCGTGTATCTGAGTTCAATAGAGCGATTGCCAACGTCCTTGTTCAGTTTGAGTGTAGCTCGGTTCTAGCTCCCCTGAATAAGTGCCTAGCAGACATCGGCCTGCAAAGCATACACAGTTTGAGAGTTGAGCTCATGGCCTCTGCCTCGGCCATCCTGACTGCCTGTACGGTCTGCTTCCACAGCATTTCGTTGTATGCGGGACAGTAGCGAAGTGAGAACCAAGTGTCTGCCTTGTCAGTTTCGCGCCCAGCAGACGGCTGCCTCCAAGGCATGCACGCTCCTTTGGATTGAGCTTATGGTTTGTACCGCCCCCACGTTGACCGCCTGTATGCTTCGCTTCCAAAGGATTTCGTTCGATACGGGACGCAAGCTTTGTGAGCGGCAAGTGACTCTTAGCTCAATCCAGCGACTTCTGAGCAAGTCCTCCCTCAGAAGGGAGCTGCATACTAACTTCCAAACCCGAGTACCTTGTTGAAAGCTATCTCTCTGGGGAACTTCCTCCTGTGAGGTGAGCTGACACGCGGTACTTCCCAGTTCCACCCTGCCTGCACATGGAGTTACGAATATCCTCACTAGACTTGTTTGTCGGAAGCTCGTGGGACGCAAGGGCCAAGGTGCAGTCTTCAATGTTTTGTGTCTCCGGGGGTGGTAGAGCGGTATTGACGGAACGTCCTGACTTCCAATGCCGCTTCTTTTTCACGGCCATAACAACTCAGCTAGTGGAAAGCTAGCTTGCAGGCATGCTTCCTTTCGAGAGCAGAGCTCAGGGCAGGACCCCTCCCGCATCCTGCCAGACTGTAGACGTGGAGGCTAACATCCTTATGTTAGGTGCTGGGAGACGTGGTGAGGAAAGCATGTGGAAGCGTTGGGCCTGAACTCACGCGTATCTGAGTTGAATACAGCGACTTCCAACGGCCTTCTGCTATCAGAGTGTAGCTAGTTTCTACCTCCCATGTACGAGTGGATAGCAGACATCTGCCTCCCAGGCGTACACACTTTTGAGTGTTGAGCTTATGGCCTGTACTTCCCACATCCTGCCTGCAGGTACACTTCGCTGCAGACAGGCCTAGGCTCGATGCGTGACTGAAGTGTTGTGAGAGGTAAGCGGAATGTCCCGGCACACAAGACAAGTGCCTCCAAGCTCAATCCAGCGATTTCCTAGTAATTCCTGTCTGAGACTGGTGCTACATACTAAGTTCCATAGGTGAGAAGCTGGCTGAACGCCCTGTCCAAAGGCAACTTACTTCTGAGAGTTGAGCTCACACTCAGTCCCTCACAGTTCCACACTGCCTGCAGAATGAGTTTCCAACATCTTCACCATAGACGTTTGTCAGAGGCTTCTGAGACACAAGTGGAACAATGCAGACCTGGGGGGTATGTCCAGGTGCAGGAGAGTGGTAATCGTGGAACCTCCTGACTCAGAATACTGCTGCGTTCTCACTGCCATAAGAAGGCAGCTGGTTGAAAGCTGGCTTCTAGGCACGCTTCCTTGTGAGAGCTGAGGTCAGGGCAGGACCCTCCCCCATCCTGACTGCCTGTAGACGGAGGTCGTAGCATAGTTACGTTAGGTGCCGGAAGGGGTTTTGTGAAACTCTTGTGGAAGTGACAGGCCCGCACTCTCGTGTATCTGAGTTCAATAGAGCGATTGCCAACGTCCTTGTTCAGTTTGAGTGTAGCTCGGTTCTAGCTCCCCTGAATAAGTGCCTAGCAGACATCGGCCTGCAAAGCATACACAGTTTGAGAGTTGAGCTCATGGCCTCTGCCTCGGCCATCCTGACTGCCTGTACGGTCTGCTTCCACAGCATTTCGTTGTATGCGGGACAGTAGCGAAGTGAGAACCAAGTGTCTGCCTTGTCAGTTTCGCGCCCAGCAGACGGCTGCCTCCAAGGCATGCACGCTCCTTTGGATTGAGCTTATGGTTTGTACCGCCCCCACGTTGACCGCCTGTATGCTTCGCTTCCAAAGGATTTCGTTCGATACGGGACGCAAGCTTTGTGAGCGGCAAGTGACTCTTAGCTCAATCCAGCGACTTCTGAGCAAGTCCTCCCTCAGAAGGGAGCTGCATACTAACTTCCAAACCCGAGTACCTTGTTGAAAGCTATCTCTCTGGGGAACTTCCTCCTGTGAGGTGAGCTGACACGCGGTACTTCCCAGTTCCACCCTGCCTGCACATGGAGTTACGAATATCCTCACTAGACTTGTTTGTCGGAAGCTCGTGGGACGCAAGGGCCAAGGTGCAGTCTTCAATGTTTGTGTCTCCGGGGGTGGTAGAGCGGTATTGACGGAACGTCCTGACTTCCAATGCCGCTTCTTTTTCACGGCCATAACAACTCAGCTAGTGGAAAGCTAGCTTGCAGGCATGCTTCCTTTGGAGAGCAGAGCTCAGGGCAGGACCCCTCCCGCATCCTGCCAGACTGTAGACGTGGAGGCTAACATCCTTATGTTAGGTGCTGGGAGACGTGGTGAGGAAAGCATGTGGAAGCGTTGGGCCTGAACTCACGCGTATCTGAGTTGAATACAGCGACTTCCAACGGCCTTCTGCTATCAGAGTGTAGCTAGTTTCTACCTCCCATGTACGAGTGGATAGCAGACATCTGCCTCCCAGGCGTACACACTTTTGAGTGTTGAGCTTATGGCCTGTACTTCCCACATCCTGCCTGCAGGTACACTTCGCTGCAGACAGGCCTAGGCTCGATGCGTGACTGAAGTGTTGTGAGAGGTAAGCGGAATGTCCCGGCACACAAGACAAGTGCCTCCAAGCTCAATCCAGCGATTTCCTAGTAATTCCTGTCTGAGACTGGTGCTACATACTAAGTTCCATAGGTGAGAAGCTGGCTGAACGCCCTGTCCAAAGGCAACTTACTTCTGAGAGTTGAGCTCACACTCAGTCCCTCACAGTTCCACACTGCCTGCAGAATGAGTTTCCAACATCTTCACCATAGACGTTTGTCAGAGGCTTCTGAGACACAAGTGGAACAATGCAGACCTGGGGGGTATGTCCAGGTGCAGGAGAGTGGTAATCGTGGAACCTCCTGACTCAGAATACTGCTGCGTTCTCACTGCCATAAGAAGGCAGCTGGTTGAAAGCTGGCTTCTAGGCACGCTTCCTTGTGAGAGCTGAGGTCAGGGCAGGACCCTCCCGCATCCTGACTGCCTGTAGACGGAGGTCGTAGCATAGTTACGTTAGGTGCCGGAAGGGGTTTTGTGAAACTCTTGTGGAAGTGACAGGCCCGCACTCTCGTGTATCTGAGTTCAATAGAGCGATTGCCAACGTCCTTGTTCAGTTTGAGTGTAGCTCGGTTCTAGCTCCCCTGAATAAGTGCCTAGCAGACATCGGCCTGCAAAGCATACACAGTTTGAGAGTTGAGCTCATGGCCTCTGCCTCGGCCATCCTGACTGCCTGTACGGTCTGCTTCCACAGCATTTCGTTGTATGCGGGACAGTAGCGAAGTGAGAACCAAGTGTCTGCCTTGTCAGTTTCGCGCCCAGCAGACGGCTGCCTCCAAGGCATGCACGCTCCTTTGGATTGAGCTTATGGTTTGTACCGCCCCCACGTTGACCGCCTGTATGCTTCGCTTCCAAAGGATTTCGTTCGATACGGGACGCAAGCTTTGTGAGCGGCAAGTGACTCTTAGCTCAATCCAGCGACTTCTGAGCAAGTCCTCCCTCAGAAGGGAGCTGCATACTAACTTCCAAACCCGAGTACCTTGTTGAAAGCTATCTCTCTGGGGAACTTCCTCCTGTGAGGTGAGCTGACATGCGGTACTTCCCAGTTCCACCCTGCCTGCACATGGAGTTACGAATATCCTCACTAGACTTGTTTGTCGGAAGCTCGTGGGACGCAAGGGCCAAGGTGCAGTCTTCAATGTTTGTGTCTCCGGGGGTGGTAGAGCGGTATTGACGGAACGTCCTGACTTCCAATGCCGCTTCTTTTTCACGGCCATAACAACTCAGCTAGTGGAAAGCTAGCTTGCAGGCATGCTTCCTTTCGAGAGCAGAGCTCAGGGCAGGACCCCTCCCGCATCCTGCCAGACTGTAGACGTGGAGGCTAACATCCTTATGTTAGGTGCTGGGAGACGTGGTGAGGAAAGCATGTGGAAGCGTTGGGCCTGAACTCACGCGTATCTGAGTTGAATACAGCGACTTCCAACGGCCTTCTGCTATCAGAGTGTAGCTAGTTTCTACCTCCCATGTACGAGTGGATAGCAGACATCTGCCTCCCAGGCGTACACACTTTTGAGTGTTGAGCTTATGGCCTGTACTTCCCACATCCTGCCTGCAGGTACACTTCGCTGCAGACAGGCCTAGGCTCGATGCGTGACTGAAGTGTTGTGAGAGGTAAGCGGAATGTCCCGGCACACAAGACAAGTGCCTCCAAGCTCAATCCAGCGATTTCCTAGTAATTCCTGTCTGAGACTGGTGCTACATACTAAGTTCCATAGGTGAGAAGCTGGCTGAACGCCCTGTCCAAAGGCAACTTACTTCTGAGAGTTGAGCTCACACTCAGTCCCTCACAGTTCCACACTGCCTGCAGAATGAGTTTCCAACATCTTCACCATAGACGTTTGTCAGAGGCTTCTGAGACACAAGTGGAACAATGCAGACCTGGGGGGTATGTCCAGGTGCAGGGGAGTGGTAATCGTGGAACCTCCTGACTCAGAATACTGCTGCGTTCTCACTGCCATAAGAAGGCAGCTGGTTGAAAGCTGGCTTCTAGGCACGCTTCCTTGTGAGAGCTGAGGTCAGGGCAGGACCCTCCCGCATCCTGACTGCCTGTAGACGGAGGTCGTAGCATAGTTACGTTAGGTGCCGGAAGGGGTTTTGTGAAACTCTTGTGGAAGTGACAGGCCCGCACTCTCGTGTATCTGAGTTCAATAGAGCGATTGCCAACGTCCTTGTTCAGTTTGAGTGTAGCTCGGTTCTAGCTCCCCTGAATAAGTGCCTAGCAGACATCGGCCTGCAAAGCATACACAGTTTGAGAGTTGAGCTCATGGCCTCTGCCTCGGCCATCCTGACTGCCTGTACGGTCTGCTTCCACAGCATTTCGTTGTATGCGGGACAGTAGCGAAGTGAGAACCAAGTGTCTGCCTTGTCAGTTTCGCGCCCAGCAGACGGCTGCCTCCAAGGCATGCACGCTCCTTTGGATTGAGCTTATGGTTTGTACCGCCCCCACGTTGACCGCCTGTATGCTTCGCTTCCAAAGGATTTCGTTCGATACGGGACGCAAGCTTTGTGAGCGGCAAGTGACTCTTAGCTCAATCCAGCGACTTCTGAGCAAGTCCTCCCTCAGAAGGGAGCTGCATACTAACTTCCAAACCCGAGTACCTTGTTGAAAGCTATCTCTCTGGGGAACTTCCTCCTGTGAGGTGAGCTGACACGCGGTACTTCCCAGTTCCACCCTGCCTGCACATGGAGTTACGAATATCCTCACTAGACTTGTTTGTCGGAAGCTCGTGGGACGCAAGGGCCAAGGTGCAGTCTTCAATGTTTGTGTCTCCGGGGGTGGTAGAGCGGTATTGACGGAACGTCCTGACTTCCAATGCCGCTTCTTTTTCACGGCCATAACAACTCAGCTAGTGGAAAGCTAGCTTGCAGGCATGCTTCCTTTGGAGAGCAGAGCTCAGGGCAGGACCCCTCCCGCATCCTGCCAGACTGTAGACGTGGAGGCTAACATCCTTATGTTAGGTGCTGGGAGACGTGGTGAGGAAAGCATGTGGAAGCGTTGGGCCTGAACTCACGCGTATCTGAGTTGAATACAGCGACTTCCAACGGCCTTCTGCTATCAGAGTGTAGCTAGTTTCTACCTCCCATGTACGAGTGGATAGCAGACATCTGCCTCCCAGGCGTACACACTTTTGAGTGTTGAGCTTATGGCCTGTACTTCCCACATCCTGCCTGCAGGTACACTTCGCTGCAGACAGGCCTAGGCTCGATGCGTGACTGAAGTGTTGTGAGAGGTAAGCGGAATGTCCCGGCACACAAGACAAGTGCCTCCAAGCTCAATCCAGCGATTTCCTAGTAATTCCTGTCTGAGACTGGTGCTACATACTAAGTTCCATAGGTGAGAAGCTGGCTGAACGCCCTGTCCAAAGGCAACTTACTTCTGAGAGTTGAGCTCACACTCAGTCCCTCACAGTTCCACACTGCCTGCAGAATGAGTTTCCAACATCTTCACCATAGACGTTTGTCAGAGGCTTCTGAGACACAAGTGGAACAATGCAGACCTGGGGGGTATGTCCAGGTGCAGGAGAGTGGTAATCGTGGAACCTCCTGACTCAGAATACTGCTGCGTTCTCACTGCCATAAGAAGGCAGCTGGTTGAAAGCTGGCTTCTAGGCACGCTTCCTTGTGAGAGCTGAGGTCAGGGCAGGACCCTCCCGCATCCTGACTGCCTGTAGACGGAGGTCGTAGCATAGTTACGTTAGGTGCCGGAAGGGGTTTTGTGAAACTCTTGTGGAAGTGACAGGCCCGCACTCTCGTGTATCTGAGTTCAATAGAGCGATTGCCAACGTCCTTGTTCAGTTTGAGTGTAGCTCGGTTCTAGCTCCCCTGAATAAGTGCCTAGCAGACATCGGCCTGCAAAGCATACACAGTTTGAGAGTTGAGCTCATGGCCTCTGCCTCGGCCATCCTGACTGCCTGTACGGTCTGCTTCCACAGCATTTCGTTGTATGCGGGACAGTAGCGAAGTGAGAACCAAGTGTCTGCCTTGTCAGTTTCGCGCCCAGCAGACGGCTGCCTCCAAGGCATGCACGCTCCTTTGGATTGAGCTTATGGTTTGTACCGCCCCCACGTTGACCGCCTGTATGCTTCGCTTCCAAAGGATTTCGTTCGATACGGGACGCAAGCTTTGTGAGCGGCAAGTGACTCTTAGCTCAATCCAGCGACTTCTGAGCAAGTCCTCCCTCAGAAGGGAGCTGCATACTAACTTCCAAACCCGAGTACCTTGTTGAAAGCTATCTCTCTGGGGAACTTCCTCCTGTGAGGTGAGCTGACACGCGGTACTTCCCAGTTCCACCCTGCCTGCACATGGAGTTACGAATATCCTCACTAGACTTGTTTGTCGGAAGCTCGTGGGACGCAAGGGCCAAGGTGCAGTCTTCAATGTTTGTGTCTCCGGGGGTGGTAGAGCGGTATTGACGGAACGTCCTGACTTCCAATGCCGCTTCTTTTTCACGGCCATAACAACTCAGCTAGTGGAAAGCTAGCTTGCAGGCATGCTTCCTTTGGAGAGCAGAGCTCAGGGCAGGACCCCTCCCGCATCCTGCCAGACTGTAGACGTGGAGGCTAACATCCTTATGTTAGGTGCTGGGAGACGTGGTGAGGAAAGCATGTGGAAGCGTTGGGCCTGAACTCACGCGTATCTGAGTTGAATACAGCGACTTCCAACGGCCTTCTGCTATCAGAGTGTAGCTAGTTTCTACCTCCCATGTACGAGTGGATAGCAGACATCTGCCTCCCAGGCGTACACACTTTTGAGTGTTGAGCTTATGGCCTGTACTTCCCACATCCTGCCTGCAGGTACACTTCGCTGCAGACAGGCCTAGGCTCGATGCGTGACTGAAGTGTTGTGAGAGGTAAGCGGAATGTCCCGGCACACAAGACAAGTGCCTCCAAGCTCAATCCAGCGATTTCCTAGTAATTCCTGTCTGAGACTGGTGCTACATACTAAGTTCCATAGGTGAGAAGCTGGCTGAACGCCCTGTCCAAAGGCAACTTACTTCTGAGAGTTGAGCTCACACTCAGTCCCTCACAGTTCCACACTGCCTGCAGAATGAGTTTCCAACATCTTCACCATAGACGTTTGTCAGAGGCTTCTGAGACACAAGTGGAACAATGCAGACCTGGGGGGTATGTCCAGGTGCAGGGGAGTGGTAATCGTGGAACCTCCTGACTCAGAATACTGCTGCGTTCTCACTGCCATAAGAAGGCAGCTGGTTGAAAGCTGGCTTCTAGGCACGCTTCCTTGTGAGAGCTGAGGTCAGGGCAGGACCCTCCCGCATCCTGACTGCCTGTAGACGGAGGTCGTAGCATAGTTACGTTAGGTGCCGGAAGGGGTTTTGTGAAACTCTTGTGGAAGTGACAGGCCCGCACTCTCGTGTATCTGAGTTCAATAGAGCGATTGCCAACGTCCTTGTTCAGTTTGAGTGTAGCTCGGTTCTAGCTCCCCTGAATAAGTGCCTAGCAGACATCGGCCTGCAAAGCATACACAGTTTGAGAGTTGAGCTCATGGCCTCTGCCTCGGCCATCCTGACTGCCTGTACGGTCTGCTTCCACAGCATTTCGTTGTATGCGGGACAGTAGCGAAGTGAGAACCAAGTGTCTGCCTTGTCAGTTTCGCGCCCAGCAGACGGCTGCCTCCAAGGCATGCACGCTCCTTTGGATTGAGCTTATGGTTTGTACCGCCCCCACGTTGACCGCCTGTATGCTTCGCTTCCAAAGGATTTCGTTCGATACGGGACGCAAGCTTTGTGAGCGGCAAGTGACTCTTAGCTCAATCCAGCGACTTCTGAGCAAGTCCTCCCTCAGAAGGGAGCTGCATACTAACTTCCAAACCCGAGTACCTTGTTGAAAGCTATCTCTCTGGGGAACTTCCTCCTGTGAGGTGAGCTGACACGCGGTACTTCCCAGTTCCACCCTGCCTGCACATGGAGTTACGAATATCCTCACTAGACTTGTTTGTCGGAAGCTCGTGGGACGCAAGGGCCAAGGTGCAGTCTTCAATGTTTTGTGTCTCCGGGGGTGGTAGAGCGGTATTGACGGAACGTCCTGACTTCCAATGCCGCTTCTTTTTCACGGCCATAACAACTCAGCTAGTGGAAAGCTAGCTTGCAGGCATGCTTCCTTTGGAGAGCAGAGCTCAGGGCAGGACCCCTCCCGCATCCTGCCAGACTGTAGACGTGGAGGCTAACATCCTTATGTTAGGTGCTGGGAGACGTGGTGAGGAAAGCATGTGGAAGCGTTGGGCCTGAACTCACGCGTATCTGAGTTGAATACAGCGACTTCCAACGGCCTTCTGCTATCAGAGTGTAGCTAGTTTCTACCTCCCATGTACGAGTGGATAGCAGACATCTGCCTCCCAGGCGTACACACTTTTGAGTGTTGAGCTTATGGCCTGTACTTCCCACATCCTGCCTGCAGGTACACTTCGCTGCAGACAGGCCTAGGCTCGATGCGTGACTGAAGTGTTGTGAGAGGTAAGCGGAATGTCCCGGCACACAAGACAAGTGCCTCCAAGCTCAATCCAGCGATTTCCTAGTAATTCCTGTCTGAGACTGGTGCTACATACTAAGTTCCATAGGTGAGAAGCTGGCTGAACGCCCTGTCCAAAGGCAACTTACTTCTGAGAGTTGAGCTCACACTCAGTCCCTCACAGTTCCACACTGCCTGCAGAATGAGTTTCCAACATCTTCACCATAGACGTTTGTCAGAGGCTTCTGAGACACAAGTGGAACAATGCAGACCTGGGGGGTATGTCCAGGTGCAGGAGAGTGGTAATCGTGGAACCTCCTGACTCAGAATACTGCTGCGTTCTCACTGCCATAAGAAGGCAGCTGGTTGAAAGCTGGCTTCTAGGCACGCTTCCTTGTGAGAGCTGAGGTCAGGGCAGGACCCTCCCCCATCCTGACTGCCTGTAGACGGAGGTCGTAGCATAGTTACGTTAGGTGCCGGAAGGGGTTTTGTGAAACTCTTGTGGAAGTGACAGGCCCGCACTCTCGTGTATCTGAGTTCAATAGAGCGATTGCCAACGTCCTTGTTCAGTTTGAGTGTAGCTCGGTTCTAGCTCCCCTGAATAAGTGCCTAGCAGACATCGGCCTGCAAAGCATACACAGTTTGAGAGTTGAGCTCATGGCCTCTGCCTCGGCCATCCTGACTGCCTGTACGGTCTGCTTCCACAGCATTTCGTTGTATGCGGGACAGTAGCGAAGTGAGAACCAAGTGTCTGCCTTGTCAGTTTCGCGCCCAGCAGACGGCTGCCTCCAAGGCATGCACGCTCCTTTGGATTGAGCTTATGGTTTGTACCGCCCCCACGTTGACCGCCTGTATGCTTCGCTTCCAAAGGATTTCGTTCGATACGGGACGCAAGCTTTGTGAGCGGCAAGTGACTCTTAGCTCAATCCAGCGACTTCTGAGCAAGTCCTCCCTCAGAAGGGAGCTGCATACTAACTTCCAAACCCGAGTACCTTGTTGAAAGCTATCTCTCTGGGGAACTTCCTCCTGTGAGGTGAGCTGACACGCGGTACTTCCCAGTTCCACCCTGCCTGCACATGGAGTTACGAATATCCTCACTAGACTTGTTTGTCGGAAGCTCGTGGGACGCAAGGGCCAAGGTGCAGTCTTCAATGTTTTGTGTCTCCGGGGGTGGTAGAGCGGTATTGACGGAACGTCCTGACTTCCAATGCCGCTTCTTTTTCACGGCCATAACAACTCAGCTAGTGGAAAGCTAGCTTGCAGGCATGCTTCCTTTGGAGAGCAGAGCTCAGGGCAGGACCCCTCCCGCATCCTGCCAGACTGTAGACGTGGAGGCTAACATCCTTATGTTAGGTGCTGGGAGACGTGGTGAGGAAAGCATGTGGAAGCGTTGGGCCTGAACTCACGCGTATCTGAGTTGAATACAGCGACTTCCAACGGCCTTCTGCTATCAGAGTGTAGCTAGTTTCTACCTCCCATGTACGAGTGGATAGCAGACATCTGCCTCCCAGGCGTACACACTTTTGAGTGTTGAGCTTATGGCCTGTACTTCCCACATCCTGCCTGCAGGTACACTTCGCTGCAGACAGGCCTAGGCTCGATGCGTGACTGAAGTGTTGTGAGAGGTAAGCGGAATGTCCCGGCACACAAGACAAGTGCCTCCAAGCTCAATCCAGCGATTTCCTAGTAATTCCTGTCTGAGACTGGTGCTACATACTAAGTTCCATAGGTGAGAAGCTGGCTGAACGCCCTGTCCAAAGGCAACTTACTTCTGAGAGTTGAGCTCACACTCAGTCCCTCACAGTTCCACACTGCCTGCAGAATGAGTTTCCAACATCTTCACCATAGACGTTTGTCAGAGGCTTCTGAGACACAAGTGGAACAATGCAGACCTGGGGGGTATGTCCAGGTGCAGGAGAGTGGTAATCGTGGAACCTCCTGACTCAGAATACTGCTGCGTTCTCACTGCCATAAGAAGGCAGCTGGTTGAAAGCTGGCTTCTAGGCACGCTTCCTTGTGAGAGCTGAGGTCAGGGCAGGACCCTCCCGCATCCTGACTGCCTGTAGACGGAGGTCGTAGCATAGTTACGTTAGGTGCCGGAAGGGGTTTTGTGAAACTCTTGTGGAAGTGACAGGCCCGCACTCTCGTGTATCTGAGTTCAATAGAGCGATTGCCAACGTCCTTGTTCAGTTTGAGTGTAGCTCGGTTCTAGCTCCCCTGAATAAGTGCCTAGCAGACATCGGCCTGCAAAGCATACACAGTTTGAGAGTTGAGCTCATGGCCTCTGCCTCGGCCATCCTGACTGCCTGTACGGTCTGCTTCCACAGCATTTCGTTGTATGCGGGACAGTAGCGAAGTGAGAACCAAGTGTCTGCCTTGTCAGTTTCGCGCCCAGCAGACGGCTGCCTCCAAGGCATGCACGCTCCTTTGGATTGAGCTTATGGTTTGTACCGCCCCCACGTTGACCGCCTGTATGCTTCGCTTCCAAAGGATTTCGTTCGATACGGGACGCAAGCTTTGTGAGCGGCAAGTGACTCTTAGCTCAATCCAGCGACTTCTGAGCAAGTCCTCCCTCAGAAGGGAGCTGCATACTAACTTCCAAACCCGAGTACCTTGTTGAAAGCTATCTCTCTGGGGAACTTCCTCCTGTGAGGTGAGCTGACACGCGGTACTTCCCAGTTCCACCCTGCCTGCACATGGAGTTACGAATATCCTCACTAGACTTGTTTGTCGGAAGCTCGTGGGACGCAAGGGCCAAGGTGCAGTCTTCAATGTTTGTGTCTCCGGGGGTGGTAGAGCGGTATTGACGGAACGTCCTGACTTCCAATGCCGCTTCTTTTTCACGGCCATAACAACTCAGCTAGTGGAAAGCTAGCTTGCAGGCATGCTTCCTTTGGAGAGCAGAGCTCAGGGCAGGACCCCTCCCGCATCCTGCCAGACTGTAGACGTGGAGGCTAACATCCTTATGTTAGGTGCTGGGAGACGTGGTGAGGAAAGCATGTGGAAGCGTTGGGCCTGAACTCACGCGTATCTGAGTTGAATACAGCGACTTCCAACGGCCTTCTGCTATCAGAGTGTAGCTAGTTTCTACCTCCCATGTACGAGTGGATAGCAGACATCTGCCTCCCAGGCGTACACACTTTTGAGTGTTGAGCTTATGGCCTGTACTTCCCACATCCTGCCTGCAGGTACACTTCGCTGCAGACAGGCCTAGGCTCGATGCGTGACTGAAGTGTTGTGAGAGGTAAGCGGAATGTCCCGGCACACAAGACAAGTGCCTCCAAGCTCAATCCAGCGATTTCCTAGTAATTCCTGTCTGAGACTGGTGCTACATACTAAGTTCCATAGGTGAGAAGCTGGCTGAACGCCCTGTCCAAAGGCAACTTACTTCTGAGAGTTGAGCTCACACTCAGTCCCTCACAGTTCCACACTGCCTGCAGAATGAGTTTCCAACATCTTCACATAGACGTTTGTCAGAGGCTTCTGAGACACAAGTGGAACAATGCAGACCTGGGGGGTATGTCCAGGTGCAGGAGAGTGGTAATCGTGGAACCTCCTGACTCAGAATACTGCTGCGTTCTCACTGCCATAAGAAGGCAGCTGGTTGAAAGCTGGCTTCTAGGCACGCTTCCTTGTGAGAGCTGAGGTCAGGGCAGGACCCTCCCGCATCCTGACTGCCTGTAGACGGAGGTCGTAGCATAGTTACGTTAGGTGCCGGAAGGGGTTTTGTGAAACTCTTGTGGAAGTGACAGGCCCGCACTCTCGTGTATCTGAGTTCAATAGAGCGATTGCCAACGTCCTTGTTCAGTTTGAGTGTAGCTCGGTTCTAGCTCCCCTGAATAAGTGCCTAGCAGACATCGGCCTGCAAAGCATACACAGTTTGAGAGTTGAGCTCATGGCCTCTGCCTCGGCCATCCTGACTGCCTGTACGGTCTGCTTCCACAGCATTTCGTTGTATGCGGGACAGTAGCGAAGTGAGAACCAAGTGTCTGCCTTGTCAGTTTCGCGCCCAGCAGACGGCTGCCTCCAAGGCATGCACGCTCCTTTGGATTGAGCTTATGGTTTGTACCGCCCCCACGTTGACCGCCTGTATGCTTCGCTTCCAAAGGATTTCGTTCGATACGGGACGCAAGCTTTGTGAGCGGCAAGTGACTCTTAGCTCAATCCAGCGACTTCTGAGCAAGTCCTCCCTCAGAAGGGAGCTGCATACTAACTTCCAAACCCGAGTACCTTGTTGAAAGCTATCTCTCTGGGGAACTTCCTCCTGTGAGGTGAGCTGACACGCGGTACTTCCCAGTTCCACCCTGCCTGCACATGGAGTTACGAATATCCTCACTAGACTTGTTTGTCGGAAGCTCGTGGGACGCAAGGGCCAAGGTGCAGTCTTCAATGTTTTGTGTCTCCGGGGGTGGTAGAGCGGTATTGACGGAACGTCCTGACTTCCAATGCCGCTTCTTTTTCACGGCCATAACAACTCAGCTAGTGGAAAGCTAGCTTGCAGGCATGCTTCCTTTCGAGAGCAGAGCTCAGGGCAGGACCCCTCCCGCATCCTGCCAGACTGTAGACGTGGAGGCTAACATCCTTATGTTAGGTGCTGGGAGACGTGGTGAGGAAAGCATGTGGAAGCGTTGGGCCTGAACTCACGCGTATCTGAGTTGAATACAGCGACTTCCAACGGCCTTCTGCTATCAGAGTGTAGCTAGTTTCTACCTCCCATGTACGAGTGGATAGCAGACATCTGCCTCCCAGGCGTACACACTTTTGAGTGTTGAGCTTATGGCCTGTACTTCCCACATCCTGCCTGCAGGTACACTTCGCTGCAGACAGGCCTAGGCTCGATGCGTGACTGAAGTGTTGTGAGAGGTAAGCGGAATGTCCCGGCACACAAGACAAGTGCCTCCAAGCTCAATCCAGCGATTTCCTAGTAATTCCTGTCTGAGACTGGTGCTACATACTAAGTTCCATAGGTGAGAAGCTGGCTGAACGCCCTGTCCAAAGGCAACTTACTTCTGAGAGTTGAGCTCACACTCAGTCCCTCACAGTTCCACACTGCCTGCAGAATGAGTTTCCAACATCTTCACATAGACGTTTGTCAGAGGCTTCTGAGACACAAGTGGAACAATGCAGACCTGGGGGGTATGTCCAGGTGCAGGAGAGTGGTAATCGTGGAACCTCCTGACTCAGAATACTGCTGCGTTCTCACTGCCATAAGAAGGCAGCTGGTTGAAAGCTGGCTTCTAGGCACGCTTCCTTGTGAGAGCTGAGGTCAGGGCAGGACCCTCCCGCATCCTGACTGCCTGTAGACGGAGGTCGTAGCATAGTTACGTTAGGTGCCGGAAGGGGTTTTGTGAAACTCTTGTGGAAGTGACAGGCCCGCACTCTCGTGTATCTGAGTTCAATAGAGCGATTGCCAACGTCCTTGTTCAGTTTGAGTGTAGCTCGGTTCTAGCTCCCCTGAATAAGTGCCTAGCAGACATCGGCCTGCAAAGCATACACAGTTTGAGAGTTGAGCTCATGGCCTCTGCCTCGGCCATCCTGACTGCCTGTACGGTCTGCTTCCACAGCATTTCGTTGTATGCGGGACAGTAGCGAAGTGAGAACCAAGTGTCTGCCTTGTCAGTTTCGCGCCCAGCAGACGGCTGCCTCCAAGGCATGCACGCTCCTTTGGATTGAGCTTATGGTTTGTACCGCCCCCACGTTGACCGCCTGTATGCTTCGCTTCCAAAGGATTTCGTTCGATACGGGACGCAAGCTTTGTGAGCGGCAAGTGACTCTTAGCTCAATCCAGCGACTTCTGAGCAAGTCCTCCCTCAGAAGGGAGCTGCATACTAACTTCCAAACCCGAGTACCTTGTTGAAAGCTATCTCTCTGGGGAACTTCCTCCTGTGAGGTGAGCTGACACGCGGTACTTCCCAGTTCCACCCTGCCTGCACATGGAGTTACGAATATCCTCACTAGACTTGTTTGTCGGAAGCTCGTGGGACGCAAGGGCCAAGGTGCAGTCTTCAATGTTTGTGTCTCCGGGGGTGGTAGAGCGGTATTGACGGAACGTCCTGACTTCCAATGCCGCTTCTTTTTCACGGCCATAACAACTCAGCTAGTGGAAAGCTAGCTTGCAGGCATGCTTCCTTTGGAGAGCAGAGCTCAGGGCAGGACCCCTCCCGCATCCTGCCAGACTGTAGACGTGGAGGCTAACATCCTTATGTTAGGTGCTGGGAGACGTGGTGAGGAAAGCATGTGGAAGCGTTGGGCCTGAACTCACGCGTATCTGAGTTGAATACAGCGACTTCCAACGGCCTTCTGCTATCAGAGTGTAGCTAGTTTCTACCTCCCATGTACGAGTGGATAGCAGACATCTGCCTCCCAGGCGTACACACTTTTGAGTGTTGAGCTTATGGCCTGTACTTCCCACATCCTGCCTGCAGGTACACTTCGCTGCAGACAGGCCTAGGCTCGATGCGTGACTGAAGTGTTGTGAGAGGTAAGCGGAATGTCCCGGCACACAAGACAAGTGCCTCCAAGCTCAATCCAGCGATTTCCTAGTAATTCCTGTCTGAGACTGGTGCTACATACTAAGTTCCATAGGTGAGAAGCTGGCTGAACGCCCTGTCCAAAGGCAACTTACTTCTGAGAGTTGAGCTCACACTCAGTCCCTCACAGTTCCACACTGCCTGCAGAATGAGTTTCCAACATCTTCACCATAGACGTTTGTCAGAGGCTTCTGAGACACAAGTGGAACAATGCAGACCTGGGGGGTATGTCCAGGTGCAGGGGAGTGGTAATCGTGGAACCTCCTGACTCAGAATACTGCTGCGTTCTCACTGCCATAAGAAGGCAGCTGGTTGAAAGCTGGCTTCTAGGCACGCTTCCTTGTGAGAGCTGAGGTCAGGGCAGGACCCTCCCGCATCCTGACTGCCTGTAGACGGAGGTCGTAGCATAGTTACGTTAGGTGCCGGAAGGGGTTTTGTGAAACTCTTGTGGAAGTGACAGGCCCGCACTCTCGTGTATCTGAGTTCAATAGAGCGATTGCCAACGTCCTTGTTCAGTTTGAGTGTAGCTCGGTTCTAGCTCCCCTGAATAAGTGCCTAGCAGACATCGGCCTGCAAAGCATACACAGTTTGAGAGTTGAGCTCATGGCCTCTGCCTCGGCCATCCTGACTGCCTGTACGGTCTGCTTCCACAGCATTTCGTTGTATGCGGGACAGTAGCGAAGTGAGAACCAAGTGTCTGCCTTGTCAGTTTCGCGCCCAGCAGACGGCTGCCTCCAAGGCATGCACGCTCCTTTGGATTGAGCTTATGGTTTGTACCGCCCCCACGTTGACCGCCTGTATGCTTCGCTTCCAAAGGATTTCGTTCGATACGGGACGCAAGCTTTGTGAGCGGCAAGTGACTCTTAGCTCAATCCAGCGACTTCTGAGCAAGTCCTCCCTCAGAAGGGAGCTGCATACTAACTTCCAAACCCGAGTACCTTGTTGAAAGCTATCTCTCTGGGGAACTTCCTCCTGTGAGGTGAGCTGACACGCGGTACTTCCCAGTTCCACCCTGCCTGCACATGGAGTTACGAATATCCTCACTAGACTTGTTTGTCGGAAGCTCGTGGGACGCAAGGGCCAAGGTGCAGTCTTCAATGTTTTGTGTCTCCGGGGGTGGTAGAGCGGTATTGACGGAACGTCCTGACTTCCAATGCCGCTTCTTTTTCACGGCCATAACAACTCAGCTAGTGGAAAGCTAGCTTGCAGGCATGCTTCCTTTCGAGAGCAGAGCTCAGGGCAGGACCCCTCCCGCATCCTGCCAGACTGTAGACGTGGAGGCTAACATCCTTATGTTAGGTGCTGGGAGACGTGGTGAGGAAAGCATGTGGAAGCGTTGGGCCTGAACTCACGCGTATCTGAGTTGAATACAGCGACTTCCAACGGCCTTCTGCTATCAGAGTGTAGCTAGTTTCTACCTCCCATGTACGAGTGGATAGCAGACATCTGCCTCCCAGGCGTACACACTTTTGAGTGTTGAGCTTATGGCCTGTACTTCCCACATCCTGCCTGCAGGTACACTTCGCTGCAGACAGGCCTAGGCTCGATGCGTGACTGAAGTGTTGTGAGAGGTAAGCGGAATGTCCCGGCACACAAGACAAGTGCCTCCAAGCTCAATCCAGCGATTTCCTAGTAATTCCTGTCTGAGACTGGTGCTACATACTAAGTTCCATAGGTGAGAAGCTGGCTGAACGCCCTGTCCAAAGGCAACTTACTTCTGAGAGTTGAGCTCACACTCAGTCCCTCACAGTTCCACACTGCCTGCAGAATGAGTTTCCAACATCTTCACATAGACGTTTGTCAGAGGCTTCTGAGACACAAGTGGAACAATGCAGACCTGGGGGGTATGTCCAGGTGCAGGAGAGTGGTAATCGTGGAACCTCCTGACTCAGAATACTGCTGCGTTCTCACTGCCATAAGAAGGCAGCTGGTTGAAAGCTGGCTTCTAGGCACGCTTCCTTGTGAGAGCTGAGGTCAGGGCAGGACCCTCCCGCATCCTGACTGCCTGTAGACGGAGGTCGTAGCATAGTTACGTTAGGTGCCGGAAGGGGTTTTGTGAAACTCTTGTGGAAGTGACAGGCCCGCACTCTCGTGTATCTGAGTTCAATAGAGCGATTGCCAACGTCCTTGTTCAGTTTGAGTGTAGCTCGGTTCTAGCTCCCCTGAATAAGTGCCTAGCAGACATCGGCCTGCAAAGCATACACAGTTTGAGAGTTGAGCTCATGGCCTCTGCCTCGGCCATCCTGACTGCCTGTACGGTCTGCTTCCACAGCATTTCGTTGTATGCGGGACAGTAGCGAAGTGAGAACCAAGTGTCTGCCTTGTCAGTTTCGCGCCCAGCAGACGGCTGCCTCCAAGGCATGCACGCTCCTTTGGATTGAGCTTATGGTTTGTACCGCCCCCACGTTGACCGCCTGTATGCTTCGCTTCCAAAGGATTTCGTTCGATACGGGACGCAAGCTTTGTGAGCGGCAAGTGACTCTTAGCTCAATCCAGCGACTTCTGAGCAAGTCCTCCCTCAGAAGGGAGCTGCATACTAACTTCCAAACCCGAGTACCTTGTTGAAAGCTATCTCTCTGGGGAACTTCCTCCTGTGAGGTGAGCTGACACGCGGTACTTCCCAGTTCCACCCTGCCTGCACATGGAGTTACGAATATCCTCACTAGACTTGTTTGTCGGAAGCTCGTGGGACGCAAGGGCCAAGGTGCAGTCTTCAATGTTTTGTGTCTCCGGGGGTGGTAGAGCGGTATTGACGGAACGTCCTGACTTCCAATGCCGCTTCTTTTTCACGGCCATAACAACTCAGCTAGTGGAAAGCTAGCTTGCAGGCATGCTTCCTTTCGAGAGCAGAGCTCAGGGCAGGACCCCTCCCGCATCCTGCCAGACTGTAGACGTGGAGGCTAACATCCTTATGTTAGGTGCTGGGAGACGTGGTGAGGAAAGCATGTGGAAGCGTTGGGCCTGAACTCACGCGTATCTGAGTTGAATACAGCGACTTCCAACGGCCTTCTGCTATCAGAGTGTAGCTAGTTTCTACCTCCCATGTACGAGTGGATAGCAGACATCTGCCTCCCAGGCGTACACACTTTTGAGTGTTGAGCTTATGGCCTGTACTTCCCACATCCTGCCTGCAGGTACACTTCGCTGCAGACAGGCCTAGGCTCGATGCGTGACTGAAGTGTTGTGAGAGGTAAGCGGAATGTCCCGGCACACAAGACAAGTGCCTCCAAGCTCAATCCAGCGATTTCCTAGTAATTCCTGTCTGAGACTGGTGCTACATACTAAGTTCCATAGGTGAGAAGCTGGCTGAACGCCCTGTCCAAAGGCAACTTACTTCTGAGAGTTGAGCTCACACTCAGTCCCTCACAGTTCCACACTGCCTGCAGAATGAGTTTCCAACATCTTCACCATAGACGTTTGTCAGAGGCTTCTGAGACACAAGTGGAACAATGCAGACCTGGGGGGTATGTCCAGGTGCAGGGGAGTGGTAATCGTGGAACCTCCTGACTCAGAATACTGCTGCGTTCTCACTGCCATAAGAAGGCAGCTGGTTGAAAGCTGGCTTCTAGGCACGCTTCCTTGTGAGAGCTGAGGTCAGGGCAGGACCCTCCCGCATCCTGACTGCCTGTAGACGGAGGTCGTAGCATAGTTACGTTAGGTGCCGGAAGGGGTTTTGTGAAACTCTTGTGGAAGTGACAGGCCCGCACTCTCGTGTATCTGAGTTCAATAGAGCGATTGCCAACGTCCTTGTTCAGTTTGAGTGTAGCTCGGTTCTAGCTCCCCTGAATAAGTGCCTAGCAGACATCGGCCTGCAAAGCATACACAGTTTGAGAGTTGAGCTCATGGCCTCTGCCTCGGCCATCCTGACTGCCTGTACGGTCTGCTTCCACAGCATTTCGTTGTATGCGGGACAGTAGCGAAGTGAGAACCAAGTGTCTGCCTTGTCAGTTTCGCGCCCAGCAGACGGCTGCCTCCAAGGCATGCACGCTCCTTTGGATTGAGCTTATGGTTTGTACCGCCCCCACGTTGACCGCCTGTATGCTTCGCTTCCAAAGGATTTCGTTCGATACGGGACGCAAGCTTTGTGAGCGGCAAGTGACTCTTAGCTCAATCCAGCGACTTCTGAGCAAGTCCTCCCTCAGAAGGGAGCTGCATACTAACTTCCAAACCCGAGTACCTTGTTGAAAGCTATCTCTCTGGGGAACTTCCTCCTGTGAGGTGAGCTGACACGCGGTACTTCCCAGTTCCACCCTGCCTGCACATGGAGTTACGAATATCCTCACTAGACTTGTTTGTCGGAAGCTCGTGGGACGCAAGGGCCAAGGTGCAGTCTTCAATGTTTGTGTCTCCGGGGGTGGTAGAGCGGTATTGACGGAACGTCCTGACTTCCAATGCCGCTTCTTTTTCACGGCCATAACAACTCAGCTAGTGGAAAGCTAGCTTGCAGGCATGCTTCCTTTGGAGAGCAGAGCTCAGGGCAGGACCCCTCCCGCATCCTGCCAGACTGTAGACGTGGAGGCTAACATCCTTATGTTAGGTGCTGGGAGACGTGGTGAGGAAAGCATGTGGAAGCGTTGGGCCTGAACTCACGCGTATCTGAGTTGAATACAGCGACTTCCAACGGCCTTCTGCTATCAGAGTGTAGCTAGTTTCTACCTCCCATGTACGAGTGGATAGCAGACATCTGCCTCCCAGGCGTACACACTTTTGAGTGTTGAGCTTATGGCCTGTACTTCCCACATCCTGCCTGCAGGTACACTTCGCTGCAGACAGGCCTAGGCTCGATGCGTGACTGAAGTGTTGTGAGAGGTAAGCGGAATGTCCCGGCACACAAGACAAGTGCCTCCAAGCTCAATCCAGCGATTTCCTAGTAATTCCTGTCTGAGACTGGTGCTACATACTAAGTTCCATAGGTGAGAAGCTGGCTGAACGCCCTGTCCAAAGGCAACTTACTTCTGAGAGTTGAGCTCACACTCAGTCCCTCACAGTTCCACACTGCCTGCAGAATGAGTTTCCAACATCTTCACCATAGACGTTTGTCAGAGGCTTCTGAGACACAAGTGGAACAATGCAGACCTGGGGGGTATGTCCAGGTGCAGGGGAGTGGTAATCGTGGAACCTCCTGACTCAGAATACTGCTGCGTTCTCACTGCCATAAGAAGGCAGCTGGTTGAAAGCTGGCTTCTAGGCACGCTTCCTTGTGAGAGCTGAGGTCAGGGCAGGACCCTCCCCCATCCTGACTGCCTGTAGACGGAGGTCGTAGCATAGTTACGTTAGGTGCCGGAAGGGGTTTTGTGAAACTCTTGTGGAAGTGACAGGCCCGCACTCTCGTGTATCTGAGTTCAATAGAGCGATTGCCAACGTCCTTGTTCAGTTTGAGTGTAGCTCGGTTCTAGCTCCCCTGAATAAGTGCCTAGCAGACATCGGCCTGCAAAGCATACACAGTTTGAGAGTTGAGCTCATGGCCTCTGCCTCGGCCATCCTGACTGCCTGTACGGTCTGCTTCCACAGCATTTCGTTGTATGCGGGACAGTAGCGAAGTGAGAACCAAGTGTCTGCCTTGTCAGTTTCGCGCCCAGCAGACGGCTGCCTCCAAGGCATGCACGCTCCTTTGGATTGAGCTTATGGTTTGTACCGCCCCCACGTTGACCGCCTGTATGCTTCGCTTCCAAAGGATTTCGTTCGATACGGGACGCAAGCTTTGTGAGCGGCAAGTGACTCTTAGCTCAATCCAGCGACTTCTGAGCAAGTCCTCCCTCAGAAGGGAGCTGCATACTAACTTCCAAACCCGAGTACCTTGTTGAAAGCTATCTCTCTGGGGAACTTCCTCCTGTGAGGTGAGCTGACACGCGGTACTTCCCAGTTCCACCCTGCCTGCACATGGAGTTACGAATATCCTCACTAGACTTGTTTGTCGGAAGCTCGTGGGACGCAAGGGCCAAGGTGCAGTCTTCAATGTTTTGTGTCTCCGGGGGTGGTAGAGCGGTATTGACGGAACGTCCTGACTTCCAATGCCGCTTCTTTTTCACGGCCATAACAACTCAGCTAGTGGAAAGCTAGCTTGCAGGCATGCTTCCTTTCGAGAGCAGAGCTCAGGGCAGGACCCCTCCCGCATCCTGCCAGACTGTAGACGTGGAGGCTAACATCCTTATGTTAGGTGCTGGGAGACGTGGTGAGGAAAGCATGTGGAAGCGTTGGGCCTGAACTCACGCGTATCTGAGTTGAATACAGCGACTTCCAACGGCCTTCTGCTATCAGAGTGTAGCTAGTTTCTACCTCCCATGTACGAGTGGATAGCAGACATCTGCCTCCCAGGCGTACACACTTTTGAGTGTTGAGCTTATGGCCTGTACTTCCCACATCCTGCCTGCAGGTACACTTCGCTGCAGACAGGCCTAGGCTCGATGCGTGACTGAAGTGTTGTGAGAGGTAAGCGGAATGTCCCGGCACACAAGACAAGTGCCTCCAAGCTCAATCCAGCGATTTCCTAGTAATTCCTGTCTGAGACTGGTGCTACATACTAAGTTCCATAGGTGAGAAGCTGGCTGAACGCCCTGTCCAAAGGCAACTTACTTCTGAGAGTTGAGCTCACACTCAGTCCCTCACAGTTCCACACTGCCTGCAGAATGAGTTTCCAACATCTTCACCATAGACGTTTGTCAGAGGCTTCTGAGACACAAGTGGAACAATGCAGACCTGGGGGGTATGTCCAGGTGCAGGAGAGTGGTAATCGTGGAACCTCCTGACTCAGAATACTGCTGCGTTCTCACTGCCATAAGAAGGCAGCTGGTTGAAAGCTGGCTTCTAGGCACGCTTCCTTGTGAGAGCTGAGGTCAGGGCAGGACCCTCCCGCATCCTGACTGCCTGTAGACGGAGGTCGTAGCATAGTTACGTTAGGTGCCGGAAGGGGTTTTGTGAAACTCTTGTGGAAGTGACAGGCCCGCACTCTCGTGTATCTGAGTTCAATAGAGCGATTGCCAACGTCCTTGTTCAGTTTGAGTGTAGCTCGGTTCTAGCTCCCCTGAATAAGTGCCTAGCAGACATCGGCCTGCAAAGCATACACAGTTTGAGAGTTGAGCTCATGGCCTCTGCCTCGGCCATCCTGACTGCCTGTACGGTCTGCTTCCACAGCATTTCGTTGTATGCGGGACAGTAGCGAAGTGAGAACCAAGTGTCTGCCTTGTCAGTTTCGCGCCCAGCAGACGGCTGCCTCCAAGGCATGCACGCTCCTTTGGATTGAGCTTATGGTTTGTACCGCCCCCACGTTGACCGCCTGTATGCTTCGCTTCCAAAGGATTTCGTTCGATACGGGACGCAAGCTTTGTGAGCGGCAAGTGACTCTTAGCTCAATCCAGCGACTTCTGAGCAAGTCCTCCCTCAGAAGGGAGCTGCATACTAACTTCCAAACCCGAGTACCTTGTTGAAAGCTATCTCTCTGGGGAACTTCCTCCTGTGAGGTGAGCTGACACGCGGTACTTCCCAGTTCCACCCTGCCTGCACATGGAGTTACAAATATCCTCACTAGACTTGTTTGTCGGAAGCTCGTGGGACGCAAGGGCCAAGGTGCAGTCTTCAATGTTTGTGTCTCCGGGGGTGGTAGAGCGGTATTGACGGAACGTCCTGACTTCCAATGCCGCTTCTTTTTCACGGCCATAACAACTCAGCTAGTGGAAAGCTAGCTTGCAGGCATGCTTCCTTTGGAGAGCAGAGCTCAGGGCAGGACCCCTCCCGCATCCTGCCAGACTGTAGACGTGGAGGCTAACATCCTTATGTTAGGTGCTGGGAGACGTGGTGAGGAAAGCATGTGGAAGCGTTGGGCCTGAACTCACGCGTATCTGAGTTGAATACAGCGACTTCCAACGGCCTTCTGCTATCAGAGTGTAGCTAGTTTCTACCTCCCATGTACGAGTGGATAGCAGACATCTGCCTCCCAGGCGTACACACTTTTGAGTGTTGAGCTTATGGCCTGTACTTCCCACATCCTGCCTGCAGGTACACTTCGCTGCAGACAGGCCTAGGCTCGATGCGTGACTGAAGTGTTGTGAGAGGTAAGCGGAATGTCCCGGCACACAAGACAAGTGCCTCCAAGCTCAATCCAGCGATTTCCTAGTAATTCCTGTCTGAGACTGGTGCTACATACTAAGTTCCATAGGTGAGAAGCTGGCTGAACGCCCTGTCCAAAGGCAACTTACTTCTGAGAGTTGAGCTCACACTCAGTCCCTCACAGTTCCACACTGCCTGCAGAATGAGTTTCCAACATCTTCACCATAGACGTTTGTCAGAGGCTTCTGAGACACAAGTGGAACAATGCAGACCTGGGGGGTATGTCCAGGTGCAGGAGAGTGGTAATCGTGGAACCTCCTGACTCAGAATACTGCTGCGTTCTCACTGCCATAAGAAGGCAGCTGGTTGAAAGCTGGCTTCTAGGCACGCTTCCTTGTGAGAGCTGAGGTCAGGGCAGGACCCTCCCGCATCCTGACTGCCTGTAGACGGAGGTCGTAGCATAGTTACGTTAGGTGCCGGAAGGGGTTTTGTGAAACTCTTGTGGAAGTGACAGGCCCGCACTCTCGTGTATCTGAGTTCAATAGAGCGATTGCCAACGTCCTTGTTCAGTTTGAGTGTAGCTCGGTTCTAGCTCCCCTGAATAAGTGCCTAGCAGACATCGGCCTGCAAAGCATACACAGTTTGAGAGTTGAGCTCATGGCCTCTGCCTCGGCCATCCTGACTGCCTGTACGGTCTGCTTCCACAGCATTTCGTTGTATGCGGGACAGTAGCGAAGTGAGAACCAAGTGTCTGCCTTGTCAGTTTCGCGCCCAGCAGACGGCTGCCTCCAAGGCATGCACGCTCCTTTGGATTGAGCTTATGGTTTGTACCGCCCCCACGTTGACCGCCTGTATGCTTCGCTTCCAAAGGATTTCGTTCGATACGGGACGCAAGCTTTGTGAGCGGCAAGTGACTCTTAGCTCAATCCAGCGACTTCTGAGCAAGTCCTCCCTCAGAAGGGAGCTGCATACTAACTTCCAAACCCGAGTACCTTGTTGAAAGCTATCTCTCTGGGGAACTTCCTCCTGTGAGGTGAGCTGACACGCGGTACTTCCCAGTTCCACCCTGCCTGCACATGGAGTTACGAATATCCTCACTAGACTTGTTTGTCGGAAGCTCGTGGGACGCAAGGGCCAAGGTGCAGTCTTCAATGTTTGTGTCTCCGGGGGTGGTAGAGCGGTATTGACGGAACGTCCTGACTTCCAATGCCGCTTCTTTTTCACGGCCATAACAACTCAGCTAGTGGAAAGCTAGCTTGCAGGCATGCTTCCTTTGGAGAGCAGAGCTCAGGGCAGGACCCCTCCCGCATCCTGCCAGACTGTAGACGTGGAGGCTAACATCCTTATGTTAGGTGCTGGGAGACGTGGTGAGGAAAGCATGTGGAAGCGTTGGGCCTGAACTCACGCGTATCTGAGTTGAATACAGCGACTTCCAACGGCCTTCTGCTATCAGAGTGTAGCTAGTTTCTACCTCCCATGTACGAGTGGATAGCAGACATCTGCCTCCCAGGCGTACACACTTTTGAGTGTTGAGCTTATGGCCTGTACTTCCCACATCCTGCCTGCAGGTACACTTCGCTGCAGACAGGCCTAGGCTCGATGCGTGACTGAAGTGTTGTGAGAGGTAAGCGGAATGTCCCGGCACACAAGACAAGTGCCTCCAAGCTCAATCCAGCGATTTCCTAGTAATTCCTGTCTGAGACTGGTGCTACATACTAAGTTCCATAGGTGAGAAGCTGGCTGAACGCCCTGTCCAAAGGCAACTTACTTCTGAGAGTTGAGCTCACACTCAGTCCCTCACAGTTCCACACTGCCTGCAGAATGAGTTTCCAACATCTTCACCATAGACGTTTGTCAGAGGCTTCTGAGACACAAGTGGAACAATGCAGACCTGGGGGGTATGTCCAGGTGCAGGAGAGTGGTAATCGTGGAACCTCCTGACTCAGAATACTGCTGCGTTCTCACTGCCATAAGAAGGCAGCTGGTTGAAAGCTGGCTTCTAGGCACGCTTCCTTGTGAGAGCTGAGGTCAGGGCAGGACCCTCCCGCATCCTGACTGCCTGTAGACGGAGGTCGTAGCATAGTTACGTTAGGTGCCGGAAGGGGTTTTGTGAAACTCTTGTGGAAGTGACAGGCCCGCACTCTCGTGTATCTGAGTTCAATAGAGCGATTGCCAACGTCCTTGTTCAGTTTGAGTGTAGCTCGGTTCTAGCTCCCCTGAATAAGTGCCTAGCAGACATCGGCCTGCAAAGCATACACAGTTTGAGAGTTGAGCTCATGGCCTCTGCCTCGGCCATCCTGACTGCCTGTACGGTCTGCTTCCACAGCATTTCGTTGTATGCGGGACAGTAGCGAAGTGAGAACCAAGTGTCTGCCTTGTCAGTTTCGCGCCCAGCAGACGGCTGCCTCCAAGGCATGCACGCTCCTTTGGATTGAGCTTATGGTTTGTACCGCCCCCACGTTGACCGCCTGTATGCTTCGCTTCCAAAGGATTTCGTTCGATACGGGACGCAAGCTTTGTGAGCGGCAAGTGACTCTTAGCTCAATCCAGCGACTTCTGAGCAAGTCCTCCCTCAGAAGGGAGCTGCATACTAACTTCCAAACCCGAGTACCTTGTTGAAAGCTATCTCTCTGGGGAACTTCCTCCTGTGAGGTGAGCTGACACGCGGTACTTCCCAGTTCCACCCTGCCTGCACATGGAGTTACGAATATCCTCACTAGACTTGTTTGTCGGAAGCTCGTGGGACGCAAGGGCCAAGGTGCAGTCTTCAATGTTTGTGTCTCCGGGGGTGGTAGAGCGGTATTGACGGAACGTCCTGACTTCCAATGCCGCTTCTTTTTCACGGCCATAACAACTCAGCTAGTGGAAAGCTAGCTTGCAGGCATGCTTCCTTTGGAGAGCAGAGCTCAGGGCAGGACCCCTCCCGCATCCTGCCAGACTGTAGACGTGGAGGCTAACATCCTTATGTTAGGTGCTGGGAGACGTGGTGAGGAAAGCATGTGGAAGCGTTGGGCCTGAACTCACGCGTATCTGAGTTGAATACAGCGACTTCCAACGGCCTTCTGCTATCAGAGTGTAGCTAGTTTCTACCTCCCATGTACGAGTGGATAGCAGACATCTGCCTCCCAGGCGTACACACTTTTGAGTGTTGAGCTTATGGCCTGTACTTCCCACATCCTGCCTGCAGGTACACTTCGCTGCAGACAGGCCTAGGCCCGATGCGTGACTGAAGTGTTGTGAGAGGTAAGCGGAATGTCCCGGCACACAAGACAAGTGCCTCCAAGCTCAATCCAGCGATTTCCTAGTAATTCCTGTCTGAGACTGGTGCTACATACTAAGTTCCATAGGTGAGAAGCTGGCTGAACGCCCTGTCCAAAGGCAACTTACTTCTGAGAGTTGAGCTCACACTCAGTCCCTCACAGTTCCACACTGCCTGCAGAATGAGTTTCCAACATCTTCACCATAGACGTTTGTCAGAGGCTTCTGAGACACAAGTGGAACAATGCAGACCTGGGGGGTATGTCCAGGTGCAGGAGAGTGGTAATCGTGGAACCTCCTGACTCAGAATACTGCTGCGTTCTCACTGCCATAAGAAGGCAGCTGGTTGAAAGCTGGCTTCTAGGCACGCTTCCTTGTGAGAGCTGAGGTCAGGGCAGGACCCTCCCGCATCCTGACTGCCTGTAGACGGAGGTCGTAGCATAGTTACGTTAGGTGCCGGAAGGGGTTTTGTGAAACTCTTGTGGAAGTGACAGGCCCGCACTCTCGTGTATCTGAGTTCAATAGAGCGATTGCCAACGTCCTTGTTCAGTTTGAGTGTAGCTCGGTTCTAGCTCCCCTGAATAAGTGCCTAGCAGACATCGGCCTGCAAAGCATACACAGTTTGAGAGTTGAGCTCATGGCCTCTGCCTCGGCCATCCTGACTGCCTGTACGGTCTGCTTCCACAGCATTTCGTTGTATGCGGGACAGTAGCGAAGTGAGAACCAAGTGTCTGCCTTGTCAGTTTCGCGCCCAGCAGACGGCTGCCTCCAAGGCATGCACGCTCCTTTGGATTGAGCTTATGGTTTGTACCGCCCCCACGTTGACCGCCTGTATGCTTCGCTTCCAAAGGATTTCGTTCGATACGGGACGCAAGCTTTGTGAGCGGCAAGTGACTCTTAGCTCAATCCAGCGACTTCTGAGCAAGTCCTCCCTCAGAAGGGAGCTGCATACTAACTTCCAAACCCGAGTACCTTGTTGAAAGCTATCTCTCTGGGGAACTTCCTCCTGTGAGGTGAGCTGACACGCGGTACTTCCCAGTTCCACCCTGCCTGCACATGGAGTTACGAATATCCTCACTAGACTTGTTTGTCGGAAGCTCGTGGGACGCAAGGGCCAAGGTGCAGTCTTCAATGTTTGTGTCTCCGGGGGTGGTAGAGCGGTATTGACGGAACGTCCTGACTTCCAATGCCGCTTCTTTTTCACGGCCATAACAACTCAGCTAGTGGAAAGCTAGCTTGCAGGCATGCTTCCTTTGGAGAGCAGAGCTCAGGGCAGGACCCCTCCCGCATCCTGCCAGACTGTAGACGTGGAGGCTAACATCCTTATGTTAGGTGCTGGGAGACGTGGTGAGGAAAGCATGTGGAAGCGTTGGGCCTGAACTCACGCGTATCTGAGTTGAATACAGCGACTTCCAACGGCCTTCTGCTATCAGAGTGTAGCTAGTTTCTACCTCCCATGTACGAGTGGATAGCAGACATCTGCCTCCCAGGCGTACACACTTTTGAGTGTTGAGCTTATGGCCTGTACTTCCCACATCCTGCCTGCAGGTACACTTCGCTGCAGACAGGCCTAGGCCCGATGCGTGACTGAAGTGTTGTGAGAGGTAAGCGGAATGTCCCGGCACACAAGACAAGTGCCTCCAAGCTCAATCCAGCGATTTCCTAGTAGTTCCTGTCTGAGACTGGTGCTACATACTAAGTTCCATAGGTGAGAAGCTGGCTGAACGCCCTGTCCAAAGGCAACTTACTTCTGAGAGTTGAGCTCACACTCAGTCCCTCACAGTTCCACACTGCCTGCAGAATGAGTTTCCAACATCTTCACCATAGACGTTTGTCAGAGGCTTCTGAGACACAAGTGGAACAATGCAGACCTGGGGGGTATGTCCAGGTGCAGGAGAGTGGTAATCGTGAAACCTCCTGACTCAGAATACTGCTGCGTTCTCACTGCCATAAGAAGGCAGCTGGTTGAAAGCTGGCTTCTAGGCACGCTTCCTTGTGAGAGCTGAGGTCAGGGCAGGACCCTCCCGCATCCTGACTGCCTGTAGACGGAGGTCGTAGCATAGTTACGTTAGGTGCCGGAAGGGGTTTTGTGAAACTCTTGTGGAAGTGACAGGCCCGCACTCTCGTGTATCTGAGTTCAATAGAGCGATTGCCAACGTCCTTGTTCAGTTTGAGTGTAGCTCGGTTCTAGCTCCCCTGAATAAGTGCCTAGCAGACATCGGCCTGCAAAGCATACACAGTTTGAGAGTTGAGCTCATGGCCTCTGCCTCGGCCATCCTGACTGCCTGTACGGTCTGCTTCCACAGCATTTCGTTGTATGCGGGACAGTAGCGAAGTGAGAACCAAGTGTCTGCCTTGTCAGTTTCGCGCCCAGCAGACGGCTGCCTCCAAGGCATGCACGCTCCTTTGGATTGAGCTTATGGTTTGTACCGCCCCCACGTTGACCGCCTGTATGCTTCGCTTCCAAAGGATTTCGTTCGATACGGGACGCAAGCTTTGTGAGCGGCAAGTGACTCTTAGCTCAATCCAGCGACTTCTGAGCAAGTCCTCCCTCAGAAGGGAGCTGCATACTAACTTCCAAACCCGAGTACCTTGTTGAAAGCTATCTCTCTGGGGAACTTCCTCCTGTGAGGTGAGCTGACACGCGGTACTTCCCAGTTCCACCCTGCCTGCACATGGAGTTACGAATATCCTCACTAGACTTGTTTGTCGGAAGCTCGTGGGACGCAAGGGCCAAGGTGCAGTCTTCAATGTTTGTGTCTCCGGGGGTGGTAGAGCGGTATTGACGGAACGTCCTGACTTCCAATGCCGCTTCTTTTTCACGGCCATAACAACTCAGCTAGTGGAAAGCTAGCTTGCAGGCATGCTTCCTTTGGAGAGCAGAGCTCAGGGCAGGACCCCTCCCGCATCCTGCCAGACTGTAGACGTGGAGGCTAACATCCTTATGTTAGGTGCTGGGAGACGTGGTGAGGAAAGCATGTGGAAGCGTTGGGCCTGAACTCACGCGTATCTGAGTTGAATACAGCGACTTCCAACGGCCTTCTGCTATCAGAGTGTAGCTAGTTTCTACCTCCCATGTACGAGTGGATAGCAGACATCTGCCTCCCAGGCGTACACACTTTTGAGTGTTGAGCTTATGGCCTGTACTTCCCACATCCTGCCTGCAGGTACACTTCGCTGCAGACAGGCCTAGGCCCGATGCGTGACTGAAGTGTTGTGAGAGGTAAGCGGAATGTCCCGGCACACAAGACAAGTGCCTCCAAGCTCAATCCAGCGATTTCCTAGTAGTTCCTGTCTGAGACTGGTGCTACATACTAAGTTCCATAGGTGAGAAGCTGGCTGAACGCCCTGTCCAAAGGCAACTTACTTCTGAGAGTTGAGCTCACACTCAGTCCCTCACAGTTCCACACTGCCTGCAGAATGAGTTTCCAACATCTTCACCATAGACGTTTGTCAGAGGCTTCTGAGACACAAGTGGAACAATGCAGACCTGGGGGGTATGTCCAGGTGCAGGAGAGTGGTAATCGTGGAACCTCCTGACTCAGAATACTGCTGCGTTCTCACTGCCATAAGAAGGCAGCTGGTTGAAAGCTGGCTTCTAGGCACGCTTCCTTGTGAGAGCTGAGGTCAGGGCAGGACCCTCCCGCATCCTGACTGCCTGTAGACGGAGGTCGTAGCATAGTTACGTTAGGTGCCGGAAGGGGTTTTGTGAAACTCTTGTGGAAGTGACAGGCCCGCACTCTCGTGTATCTGAGTTCAATAGAGCGATTGCCAACGTCCTTGTTCAGTTTGAGTGTAGCTCGGTTCTAGCTCCCCTGAATAAGTGCCTAGCAGACATCGGCCTGCAAAGCATACACAGTTTGAGAGTTGAGCTCATGGCCTCTGCCTCGGCCATCCTGACTGCCTGTACGGTCTGCTTCCACAGCATTTCGTTGTATGCGGGACAGTAGCGAAGTGAGAACCAAGTGTCTGCCTTGTCAGTTTCGCGCCCAGCAGACGGCTGCCTCCAAGGCATGCACGCTCCTTTGGATTGAGCTTATGGTTTGTACCGCCCCCACGTTGACCGCCTGTATGCTTCGCTTCCAAAGGATTTCGTTCGATACGGGACGCAAGCTTTGTGAGCGGCAAGTGACTCTTAGCTCAATCCAGCGACTTCTGAGCAAGTCCTCCCTCAGAAGGGAGCTGCATACTAACTTCCAAACCCGAGTACCTTGTTGAAAGCTATCTCTCTGGGGAACTTCCTCCTGTGAGGTGAGCTGACACGCGGTACTTCCCAGTTCCACCCTGCCTGCACATGGAGTTACGAATATCCTCACTAGACTTGTTTGTCGGAAGCTCGTGGGACGCAAGGGCCAAGGTGCAGTCTTCAATGTTTGTGTCTCCGGGGGTGGTAGAGCGGTATTGACGGAACGTCCTGACTTCCAATGCCGCTTCTTTTTCACGGCCATAACAACTCAGCTAGTGGAAAGCTAGCTTGCAGGCATGCTTCCTTTGGAGAGCAGAGCTCAGGGCAGGACCCCTCCCGCATCCTGCCAGACTGTAGACGTGGAGGCTAACATCCTTATGTTAGGTGCTGGGAGACGTGGTGAGGAAAGCATGTGGAAGCGTTGGGCCTGAACTCACGCGTATCTGAGTTGAATACAGCGACTTCCAACGGCCTTCTGCTATCAGAGTGTAGCTAGTTTCTACCTCCCATGTACGAGTGGATAGCAGACATCTGCCTCCCAGGCGTACACACTTTTGAGTGTTGAGCTTATGGCCTGTACTTCCCACATCCTGCCTGCAGGTACACTTCGCTGCAGACAGGCCTAGGCCCGATGCGTGACTGAAGTGTTGTGAGAGGTAAGCGGAATGTCCCGGCACACAAGACAAGTGCCTCCAAGCTCAATCCAGCGATTTCCTAGTAGTTCCTGTCTGAGACTGGTGCTACATACTAAGTTCCATAGGTGAGAAGCTGGCTGAACGCCCTGTCCAAAGGCAACTTACTTCTGAGAGTTGAGCTCACACTCAGTCCCTCACAGTTCCACACTGCCTGCAGAATGAGTTTCCAACATCTTCACCATAGACGTTTGTCAGAGGCTTCTGAGACACAAGTGGAACAATGCAGACCTGGGGGGTATGTCCAGGTGCAGGAGAGTGGTAATCGTGGAACCTCCTGACTCAGAATACTGCTGCGTTCTCACTGCCATAAGAAGGCAGCTGGTTGAAAGCTGGCTTCTAGGCACGCTTCCTTGTGAGAGCTGAGGTCAGGGCAGGACCCTCCCGCATCCTGACTGCCTGTAGACGGAGGTCGTAGCATAGTTACGTTAGGTGCCGGAAGGGGTTTTGTGAAACTCTTGTGGAAGTGACAGGCCCGCACTCTCGTGTATCTGAGTTCAATAGAGCGATTGCCAACGTCCTTGTTCAGTTTGAGTGTAGCTCGGTTCTAGCTCCCCTGAATAAGTGCCTAGCAGACATCGGCCTGCAAAGCATACACAGTTTGAGAGTTGAGCTCATGGCCTCTGCCTCGGCCATCCTGACTGCCTGTACGGTCTGCTTCCACAGCATTTCGTTGTATGCGGGACAGTAGCGAAGTGAGAACCAAGTGTCTGCCTTGTCAGTTTCGCGCCCAGCAGACGGCTGCCTCCAAGGCATGCACGCTCCTTTGGATTGAGCTTATGGTTTGTACCGCCCCCACGTTGACCGCCTGTATGCTTCGCTTCCAAAGGATTTCGTTCGATACGGGACGCAAGCTTTGTGAGCGGCAAGTGACTCTTAGCTCAATCCAGCGACTTCTGAGCAAGTCCTCCCTCAGAAGGGAGCTGCATACTAACTTCCAAACCCGAGTACCTTGTTGAAAGCTATCTCTCTGGGGAACTTCCTCCTGTGAGGTGAGCTGACACGCGGTACTTCCCAGTTCCACCCTGCCTGCACATGGAGTTACGAATATCCTCACTAGACTTGTTTGTCGGAAGCTCGTGGGACGCAAGGGCCAAGGTGCAGTCTTCAATGTTTGTGTCTCCGGGGGTGGTAGAGCGGTATTGACGGAACGTCCTGACTTCCAATGCCGCTTCTTTTTCACGGCCATAACAACTCAGCTAGTGGAAAGCTAGCTTGCAGGCATGCTTCCTTTGGAGAGCAGAGCTCAGGGCAGGACCCCTCCCGCATCCTGCCAGACTGTAGACGTGGAGGCTAACATCCTTATGTTAGGTGCTGGGAGACGTGGTGAGGAAAGCATGTGGAAGCGTTGGGCCTGAACTCACGCGTATCTGAGTTGAATACAGCGACTTCCAACGGCCTTCTGCTATCAGAGTGTAGCTAGTTTCTACCTCCCATGTACGAGTGGATAGCAGACATCTGCCTCCCAGGCGTACACACTTTTGAGTGTTGAGCTTATGGCCTGTACTTCCCACATCCTGCCTGCAGGTACACTTCGCTGCAGACAGGCCTAGGCCCGATGCGTGACTGAAGTGTTGTGAGAGGTAAGCGGAATGTCCCGGCACACAAGACAAGTGCCTCCAAGCTCAATCCAGCGATTTCCTAGTAGTTCCTGTCTGAGACTGGTGCTACATACTAAGTTCCATAGGTGAGAAGCTGGCTGAACGCCCTGTCCAAAGGCAACTTACTTCTGAGAGTTGAGCTCACACTCAGTCCCTCACAGTTCCACACTGCCTGCAGAATGAGTTTCCAACATCTTCACCATAGACGTTTGTCAGAGGCTTCTGAGACACAAGTGGAACAATGCAGACCTGGGGGGTATGTCCAGGTGCAGGAGAGTGGTAATCGTGGAACCTCCTGACTCAGAATACTGCTGCGTTCTCACTGCCATAAGAAGGCAGCTGGTTGAAAGCTGGCTTCTAGGCACGCTTCCTTGTGAGAGCTGAGGTCAGGGCAGGACCCTCCCGCATCCTGACTGCCTGTAGACGGAGGTCGTAGCATAGTTACGTTAGGTGCCGGAAGGGGTTTTGTGAAACTCTTGTGGAAGTGACAGGCCCGCACTCTCGTGTATCTGAGTTCAATAGAGCGATTGCCAACGTCCTTGTTCAGTTTGAGTGTAGCTCGGTTCTAGCTCCCCTGAATAAGTGCCTAGCAGACATCGGCCTGCAAAGCATACACAGTTTGAGAGTTGAGCTCATGGCCTCTGCCTCGGCCATCCTGACTGCCTGTACGGTCTGCTTCCACAGCATTTCGTTGTATGCGGGACAGTAGCGAAGTGAGAACCAAGTGTCTGCCTTGTCAGTTTCGCGCCCAGCAGACGGCTGCCTCCAAGGCATGCACGCTCCTTTGGATTGAGCTTATGGTTTGTACCGCCCCCACGTTGACCGCCTGTATGCTTCGCTTCCAAAGGATTTCGTTCGATACGGGACGCAAGCTTTGTGAGCGGCAAGTGACTCTTAGCTCAATCCAGCGACTTCTGAGCAAGTCCTCCCTCAGAAGGGAGCTGCATACTAACTTCCAAACCCGAGTACCTTGTTGAAAGCTATCTCTCTGGGGAACTTCCTCCTGTGAGGTGAGCTGACACGCGGTACTTCCCAGTTCCACCCTGCCTGCACATGGAGTTACGAATATCCTCACTAGACTTGTTTGTCGGAAGCTCGTGGGACGCAAGGGCCAAGGTGCAGTCTTCAATGTTTGTGTCTCCGGGGGTGGTAGAGCGGTATTGACGGAACGTCCTGACTTCCAATGCCGCTTCTTTTTCACGGCCATAACAACTCAGCTAGTGGAAAGCTAGCTTGCAGGCATGCTTCCTTTGGAGAGCAGAGCTCAGGGCAGGACCCCTCCCGCATCCTGCCAGACTGTAGACGTGGAGGCTAACATCCTTATGTTAGGTGCTGGGAGACGTGGTGAGGAAAGCATGTGGAAGCGTTGGGCCTGAACTCACGCGTATCTGAGTTGAATACAGCGACTTCCAACGGCCTTCTGCTATCAGAGTGTAGCTAGTTTCTACCTCCCATGTACGAGTGGATAGCAGACATCTGCCTCCCAGGCGTACACACTTTTGAGTGTTGAGCTTATGGCCTGTACTTCCCACATCCTGCCTGCAGGTACACTTCGCTGCAGACAGGCCTAGGCCCGATGCGTGACTGAAGTGTTGTGAGAGGTAAGCGGAATGTCCCGGCACACAAGACAAGTGCCTCCAAGCTCAATCCAGCGATTTCCTAGTAGTTCCTGTCTGAGACTGGTGCTACATACTAAGTTCCATAGGTGAGAAGCTGGCTGAACGCCCTGTCCAAAGGCAACTTACTTCTGAGAGTTGAGCTCACACTCAGTCCCTCACAGTTCCACACTGCCTGCAGAATGAGTTTCCAACATCTTCACCATAGACGTTTGTCAGAGGCTTCTGAGACACAAGTGGAACAATGCAGACCTGGGGGGTATGTCCAGGTGCAGGAGAGTGGTAATCGTGGAACCTCCTGACTCAGAATACTGCTGCGTTCTCACTGCCATAAGAAGGCAGCTGGTTGAAAGCTGGCTTCTAGGCACGCTTCCTTGTGAGAGCTGAGGTCAGGGCAGGACCCTCCCGCATCCTGACTGCCTGTAGACGGAGGTCGTAGCATAGTTACGTTAGGTGCCGGAAGGGGTTTTGTGAAACTCTTGTGGAAGTGACAGGCCCGCACTCTCGTGTATCTGAGTTCAATAGAGCGATTGCCAACGTCCTTGTTCAGTTTGAGTGTAGCTCGGTTCTAGCTCCCCTGAATAAGTGCCTAGCAGACATCGGCCTGCAAAGCATACACAGTTTGAGAGTTGAGCTCATGGCCTCTGCCTCGGCCATCCTGACTGCCTGTACGGTCTGCTTCCACAGCATTTCGTTGTATGCGGGACAGTAGCGAAGTGAGAACCAAGTGTCTGCCTTGTCAGTTTCGCGCCCAGCAGACGGCTGCCTCCAAGGCATGCACGCTCCTTTGGATTGAGCTTATGGTTTGTACCGCCCCCACGTTGACCGCCTGTATGCTTCGCTTCCAAAGGATTTCGTTCGATACGGGACGCAAGCTTTGTGAGCGGCAAGTGACTCTTAGCTCAATCCAGCGACTTCTGAGCAAGTCCTCCCTCAGAAGGGAGCTGCATACTAACTTCCAAACCCGAGTACCTTGTTGAAAGCTATCTCTCTGGGGAACTTCCTCCTGTGAGGTGAGCTGACACGCGGTACTTCCCAGTTCCACCCTGCCTGCACATGGAGTTACGAATATCCTCACTAGACTTGTTTGTCGGAAGCTCGTGGGACGCAAGGGCCAAGGTGCAGTCTTCAATGTTTGTGTCTCCGGGGGTGGTAGAGCGGTATTGACGGAACGTCCTGACTTCCAATGCCGCTTCTTTTTCACGGCCATAACAACTCAGCTAGTGGAAAGCTAGCTTGCAGGCATGCTTCCTTTGGAGAGCAGAGCTCAGGGCAGGACCCCTCCCGCATCCTGCCAGACTGTAGACGTGGAGGCTAACATCCTTATGTTAGGTGCTGGGAGACGTGGTGAGGAAAGCATGTGGAAGCGTTGGGCCTGAACTCACGCGTATCTGAGTTGAATACAGCGACTTCCAACGGCCTTCTGCTATCAGAGTGTAGCTAGTTTCTACCTCCCATGTACGAGTGGATAGCAGACATCTGCCTCCCAGGCGTACACACTTTTGAGTGTTGAGCTTATGGCCTGTACTTCCCACATCCTGCCTGCAGGTACACTTCGCTGCAGACAGGCCTAGGCCCGATGCGTGACTGAAGTGTTGTGAGAGGTAAGCGGAATGTCCCGGCACACAAGACAAGTGCCTCCAAGCTCAATCCAGCGATTTCCTAGTAGTTCCTGTCTGAGACTGGTGCTACATACTAAGTTCCATAGGTGAGAAGCTGGCTGAACGCCCTGTCCAAAGGCAACTTACTTCTGAGAGTTGAGCTCACACTCAGTCCCTCACAGTTCCACACTGCCTGCAGAATGAGTTTCCAACATCTTCACCATAGACGTTTGTCAGAGGCTTCTGAGACACAAGTGGAACAATGCAGACCTGGGGGGTATGTCCAGGTGCAGGAGAGTGGTAATCGTGGAACCTCCTGACTCAGAATACTGCTGCGTTCTCACTGCCATAAGAAGGCAGCTGGTTGAAAGCTGGCTTCTAGGCACGCTTCCTTGTGAGAGCTGAGGTCAGGGCAGGACCCTCCCGCATCCTGACTGCCTGTAGACGGAGGTCGTAGCATAGTTACGTTAGGTGCCGGAAGGGGTTTTGTGAAACTCTTGTGGAAGTGACAGGCCCGCACTCTCGTGTATCTGAGTTCAATAGAGCGATTGCCAACGTCCTTGTTCAGTTTGAGTGTAGCTCGGTTCTAGCTCCCCTGAATAAGTGCCTAGCAGACATCGGCCTGCAAAGCATACACAGTTTGAGAGTTGAGCTCATGGCCTCTGCCTCGGCCATCCTGACTGCCTGTACGGTCTGCTTCCACAGCATTTCGTTGTATGCGGGACAGTAGCGAAGTGAGAACCAAGTGTCTGCCTTGTCAGTTTCGCGCCCAGCAGACGGCTGCCTCCAAGGCATGCACGCTCCTTTGGATTGAGCTTATGGTTTGTACCGCCCCCACGTTGACCGCCTGTATGCTTCGCTTCCAAAGGATTTCGTTCGATACGGGACGCAAGCTTTGTGAGCGGCAAGTGACTCTTAGCTCAATCCAGCGACTTCTGAGCAAGTCCTCCCTCAGAAGGGAGCTGCATACTAACTTCCAAACCCGAGTACCTTGTTGAAAGCTATCTCTCTGGGGAACTTCCTCCTGTGAGGTGAGCTGACACGCGGTACTTCCCAGTTCCACCCTGCCTGCACATGGAGTTACGAATATCCTCACTAGACTTGTTTGTCGGAAGCTCGTGGGACGCAAGGGCCAAGGTGCAGTCTTCAATGTTTGTGTCTCCGGGGGTGGTAGAGCGGTATTGACGGAACGTCCTGACTTCCAATGCCGCTTCTTTTTCACGGCCATAACAACTCAGCTAGTGGAAAGCTAGCTTGCAGGCATGCTTCCTTTGGAGAGCAGAGCTCAGGGCAGGACCCCTCCCGCATCCTGCCAGACTGTAGACGTGGAGGCTAACATCCTTATGTTAGGTGCTGGGAGACGTGGTGAGGAAAGCATGTGGAAGCGTTGGGCCTGAACTCACGCGTATCTGAGTTGAATACAGCGACTTCCAACGGCCTTCTGCTATCAGAGTGTAGCTAGTTTCTACCTCCCATGTACGAGTGGATAGCAGACATCTGCCTCCCAGGCGTACACACTTTTGAGTGTTGAGCTTATGGCCTGTACTTCCCACATCCTGCCTGCAGGTACACTTCGCTGCAGACAGGCCTAGGCCCGATGCGTGACTGAAGTGTTGTGAGAGGTAAGCGGAATGTCCCGGCACACAAGACAAGTGCCTCCAAGCTCAATCCAGCGATTTCCTAGTAATTCCTGTCTGAGACTGGTGCTACATACTAAGTTCCATAGGTGAGAAGCTGGCTGAACGCCCTGTCCAAAGGCAACTTACTTCTGAGAGTTGAGCTCACACTCAGTCCCTCACAGTTCCACACTGCCTGCAGAATGAGTTTCCAACATCTTCACCATAGACGTTTGTCAGAGGCTTCTGAGACACAAGTGGAACAATGCAGACCTGGGGGGTATGTCCAGGTGCAGGAGAGTGGTAATCGTGGAACCTCCTGACTCAGAATACTGCTGCGTTCTCACTGCCATAAGAAGGCAGCTGGTTGAAAGCTGGCTTCTAGGCACGCTTCCTTGTGAGAGCTGAGGTCAGGGCAGGACCCTCCCGCATCCTGACTGCCTGTAGACGGAGGTCGTAGCATAGTTACGTTAGGTGCCGGAAGGGGTTTTGTGAAACTCTTGTGGAAGTGACAGGCCCGCACTCTCGTGTATCTGAGTTCAATAGAGCGATTGCCAACGTCCTTGTTCAGTTTGAGTGTAGCTCGGTTCTAGCTCCCCTGAATAAGTGCCTAGCAGACATCGGCCTGCAAAGCATACACAGTTTGAGAGTTGAGCTCATGGCCTCTGCCTCGGCCATCCTGACTGCCTGTACGGTCTGCTTCCACAGCATTTCGTTGTATGCGGGACAGTAGCGAAGTGAGAACCAAGTGTCTGCCTTGTCAGTTTCGCGCCCAGCAGACGGCTGCCTCCAAGGCATGCACGCTCCTTTGGATTGAGCTTATGGTTTGTACCGCCCCCACGTTGACCGCCTGTATGCTTCGCTTCCAAAGGATTTCGTTCGATACGGGACGCAAGCTTTGTGAGCGGCAAGTGACTCTTAGCTCAATCCAGCGACTTCTGAGCAAGTCCTCCCTCAGAAGGGAGCTGCATACTAACTTCCAAACCCGAGTACCTTGTTGAAAGCTATCTCTCTGGGGAACTTCCTCCTGTGAGGTGAGCTGACACGCGGTACTTCCCAGTTCCACCCTGCCTGCACATGGAGTTACGAATATCCTCACTAGACTTGTTTGTCGGAAGCTCGTGGGACGCAAGGGCCAAGGTGCAGTCTTCAATGTTTGTGTCTCCGGGGGTGGTAGAGCGGTATTGACGGAACGTCCTGACTTCCAATGCCGCTTCTTTTTCACGGCCATAACAACTCAGCTAGTGGAAAGCTAGCTTGCAGGCATGCTTCCTTTGGAGAGCAGAGCTCAGGGCAGGACCCCTCCCGCATCCTGCCAGACTGTAGACGTGGAGGCTAACATCCTTATGTTAGGTGCTGGGAGACGTGGTGAGGAAAGCATGTGGAAGCGTTGGGCCTGAACTCACGCGTATCTGAGTTGAATACAGCGACTTCCAACGGCCTTCTGCTATCAGAGTGTAGCTAGTTTCTACCTCCCATGTACGAGTGGATAGCAGACATCTGCCTCCCAGGCGTACACACTTTTGAGTGTTGAGCTTATGGCCTGTACTTCCCACATCCTGCCTGCAGGTACACTTCGCTGCAGACAGGCCTAGGCCCGATGCGTGACTGAAGTGTTGTGAGAGGTAAGCGGAATGTCCCGGCACACAAGACAAGTGCCTCCAAGCTCAATCCAGCGATTTCCTAGTAGTTCCTGTCTGAGACTGGTGCTACATACTAAGTTCCATAGGTGAGAAGCTGGCTGAACGCCCTGTCCAAAGGCAACTTACTTCTGAGAGTTGAGCTCACACTCAGTCCCTCACAGTTCCACACTGCCTGCAGAATGAGTTTCCAAACATCTTCACCATAGACGTTTGTCAGAGGCTTCTGAGACACAAGTGGAACAATGCAGACCTGGGGGGTATGTCCAGGTGCAGGAGAGTGGTAATCGTGGAACCTCCTGACTCAGAATACTGCTGCGTTCTCACTGCCATAAGAAGGCAGCTGGTTGAAAGCTGGCTTCTAGGCACGCTTCCTTGTGAGAGCTGAGGTCAGGGCAGGACCCTCCCGCATCCTGACTGCCTGTAGACGGAGGTCGTAGCATAGTTACGTTAGGTGCCGGAAGGGGTTTTGTGAAACTCTTGTGGAAGTGACAGGCCCGCACTCTCGTGTATCTGAGTTCAATAGAGCGATTGCCAACGTCCTTGTTCAGTTTGAGTGTAGCTCGGTTCTAGCTCCCCTGAATAAGTGCCTAGCAGACATCGGCCTGCAAAGCATACACAGTTTGAGAGTTGAGCTCATGGCCTCTGCTCGGCCATCCTGACTGCCTGTACGGTCTGCTTCCACAGCATTTCGTTGTATGCGGGACAGTAGCGAAGTGAGAACCAAGTGTCTGCCTTGTCAGTTTCGCGCCCAGCAGACGGCTGCCTCCAAGGCATGCACGCTCCTTTGGATTGAGCTTATGGTTTGTACCGCCCCCACGTTGACCGCCTGTATGCTTCGCTTCCAAAGGATTTCGTTCGATACGGA